>NC_064002.1:6072404-6382804 GCF_932276165.1 Plutella xylostella
CTGGGACGAATCTTTACAAGAGTCTGCGTGAGTTCCTCGTAGAACTTGTCCTTGATGTCTTCCTCGTTATTCATTGTTGGCGCATATACGCTGATCACGTTCAGAAAGTTGTCATTATCTAAGTGTAGTCGTAGTGAAGTAACGCGGTCCGAAACGTGAACAGGACACTCTTCAAGTTTCCTAGCTATTTGGTTTTTAACCGCGAATCCGACTCCAGATCTCCGGGGTTCTGCGGCAGCAGTCCCTTTCCAAAAAAAGGTATAACCGCCGCCGTGCTCCACTAGCTCTCCTTCATCAGCCAGGTGAGTTTCGCTAATGGCAGCTATATCCACATCATACTGACCAAGCTCTCGAGCTACAATGGCGGTTTTACGCTCAGGGCACTGGTTGCCAGCACGATCAAGCAACGTGCGTACATTCCACGCACCGAATGTCATTGTTGATACTTTCTTTCCTTTTTCTTTATTGTGTTTTCGACCAAGAGTTGAATGATGCGGGGGTAGCCGTGGCTACTACCACCAGTGTTTTTGGGGTAAGCCTTTTTTGGGGCACCTTTTCTAGCCCTTTTCCCGGCTGAGCGGGGAAGCAGTGCCACCCTAAATAGGGCTGCTTCGACACTCATGGTGCTGCCGAATCCCCACTGTTACCCCGTTGCAGTGCAGAAGCGACCACTCTCCTTGAGCCGCCTATGTGCAGACTCCACCAAAGCCCAGTGGGCATCACCACCAGACCTCTCTGCTTCGTCCATCGCCATAGGACTTGAGTTATCGGAGTCCATTGTCAGTATGCAGTCAGATGCGCAGGAAATATTAAAGTGCACAAATGTACGCGCGAACACAGGTGCACTCTCTTGTCCTTACTCTTCTTTATCCGATGGAACGGAGAGCCGATACGATCAGAGAAGAGCTTGGATGCAGTGTCTGCCCAATGGTCTCTTAGACCTCCACCATTGGCCTAGGCCTTTCACCATGCCTTGCTGCTCGCCATGTCCGCCAACATCCGTTGCTTATCAGCGTGGGTTGCCTTCTTCGCCGAGCAGTCTTCATGCACTTCGCGGGAGATGTCCGCGTCTAGTCTGTAGCGACCACCCTCTACCAGGTTTAGCCCACGAGTCGACGTGGTTTACCGGGGTGTGGCCGCTGCGTGCACAACAGCTGCTTGGAGCCACTGGTGAGAGATTGCATGCCGCCTGTGGACCAGTGCAGGCCCGCCGCCCTAAGAAAAGAAGGGCCGACTGGCGGGACCTGAAAGGTACTACCACTAGACGCCATACTACACCCCTTTCAAAAGCTAAGAACAATGTATTCTGCGCTTATATTACACGGTACTTGTATAAACAAAAAATTGAGTTTTATATTCAACACCGAATAGAAACAGAATAGATTTCCTAACCTAAACCTAACAGGAATTTAAAAAAATATTACTGAAATTAATTTCATTTTTAAAATCCATGACGGAACCAAATACTTGTAAGTGAGAGCGATAAACAAAACACCTTGGAAATAATGGAAATTCATTTGTTGTTGTCTCTAATAATAGGCACTGTCGACTGTCACTTTGTATTCAATCACTTCATTGCTTGGGGAAACCTGAAATACATATTCACCCTACAATTTACGTCATATCTCATCAATTAAATAATAACTAACACTACAAAGGTAACATTTTCTACTCAAAACTATTTTATAAACACAATTTCGAAGTTTTTTAAACCAAATTTTATAAGCAGTAATAAGTACAAAAAGTGATGCATGTGATTAAAATGTATACCTATAAGAGAAAATTATCGAAGCTATCATAACGTTCATATCATAGTAAGTAGAGATAATATATCTACCATATGTACCACATTTTACAAAAACCTATATTCGGATGCCAATAACACCGAACTTCCTGACATAGAATATACATGCCCCGACACCATCCCACCAAAAACAGGACAAGAAGTTTACATAGCTCTTAAGAGTATGAAGTACGACAAAAGCCCAGGAGAAGATGGGATCACCACCGAAGCACTGAAAGTAGGAAAAAACACTCTCATCCCTCATATAACTAACTTGTGCAACACCATACTCTACAAAGGCCAACTTCCTGTCAAACTATGTCATGCAAACATCATTCTTCTCCACAAAAAAGGTGATAGGTCTGATATTGGAAACTATCGTCCAATTAGTTTAATTTCGCACATTTATAAAATATTTATTAAAGTCATAGAAAACCGTATTTCTGCTAAACTAGACTCCCATCAACCCCCTGAACAAGCAGGATTTCGACCTGGATTCTCTACGACCGACCATCTCCACACCCTAAATCAGATTATAGAAAAACACAGTGAATTTAACAAACCTCTTTACCTTGGTTTTGTTGACTACAGCAAGGCCTTTGATAGCATCACCCACAACTCCATATTCACAGCATTGCAAAACCAAGACATAGACCCTACCTACATACAGATACTGAAAAAGATATATAATAATAGCACTGCAGATATCAAACTACAGAGTCCAGGTCCAATATTCAATATACAGAAGGGTGTAAAGCAGGGCGACCCGCTGTCTCCGAAGCTGTTTACTGCCACACTGGAACAAATCTTCAGAAAGCTAGCGGCCTCGTGGGAGCGGAAGGGTATAGACGTTGGTGGCAGAATGCTAACAAATCTACGCTTCGCCGACGATATAGTCTTGTTCGCTCCGTCCGCATCAGAATTGACACAAATGCTACAAGACCTTAGCACGGCGAGCCTTGAGGTGGGGCTGAAGATGAATAGGTCTAAGACACAAGTCATGACCAATAGCGCCAAAAGTAGGGTCGAGGTAGACGGGCAGGAAATAGTATATGTCGATGAGTATATCTACTTGGGCCAGATAGCATCCTTCGAAAACAGGCAGGACAAGGAGGTCGAAAGACGCATTACCAACGCCTGGAAGAGCTTCTGGTCCATGAAAGATCTTATGAAGGGCACTCTCCCTCTAACACTCAAACGCCAACTCATCGACATGTCTATACTGCCTGTCCTAACCTACGGTGCACAGACTTGGTCTCTGACCGAACATCAGAAGTCCAAACTCAAGGTTTGCCAAAGAGCGATGGAGCGTACTATACTTGGTGTACGAAGGATTGACCGAATCCCGAACACCACGCTACGCTCCTCGACTCGTATAACTGATGTGGGCGCACAGACTGCGAAGCTGAAGTGGGCCTGGGCAGGCCACGTCTGACGCATGCACCTGGACCGGTGGGCCAGAATTGTCACCGAGTGGGTGCCCAGTGATGGACGTCGGCGACGCGGAAGACCCAGACGGAGATGGCGGGACGACCTTGACAAGTTTTTACCTCAATGGCCGAAGGAGGCACAGGATCGGGACCGGTGGTCAATTTATAAGGAGGCCTTTGCCCAGCAGTGGGACACTAACCAGGCTACATAAAAAAAAATAAAAAAAAAATAAATCATAACGATGATATTAAATTGATACAACAAAAAGTCGTAGCGCTACGAACTCACTACGCGGCATGCTACGAAACTTTCGTAGCATTCTCGTAGCGTATCTTTTTGTCCAACAATGAAGTATGGCATAAAGTTTATTTGTATTGTGTTTCATTACAACACCCATCTTTTGTGTGTAAACGAACAATAAATAACAAGAACAAACTAGCAACCTGTCTCCGGTCTAGGACAACAAAGCCTATACCTCCAGGTAGCATCTGAGTTAACAAATTAGCCTATTAGTAGCCTTTAAAACCACATCTAATTTGCTTTCCCCTTTGGGTCGGTCTATAGTCTATACGGTAAAGACATCATCTAAAATATTTGTCCCACCATAAAAAATAAATACCCGTTTAACAGGTCCTTACCACAAAATTAAGTATATATATAACGCGTTTCATAGCCAAGTTGAAGTCTTAAAAACATTGTGTCTTAGTTTTTATGGCAAGGTACCAACGCGTTTGGACTATTATTTCAACACTATCATACATCACCTACATTACTTCTGACGGTACCGGTGTAAGGGTCGTCTTTCTGAACGTTCTCGCCAACGCTTATCGTGTTAAATGTTCTGCTCCCATTGTATTTTACATTCATTCTGCCTCGCCTGAGAACATGTGAAAATATAGTGGAACAGGACCAGATGAAACAATTTGGTAACTCTTTATGCTTTCTTGCGTTTAATATCTCAAGCACGGGATTTTTGTAACAGGAAAACATCTAGCACAAGACGAATAAATATATTCATTCTAAGCTATTATGTACAATGTACATACGTCATGTAAATACGATTATTGGAATAGTTTAATAAACGACTTCATTATAAATTTAAAATAAATTTACGTTCGTATGATTTCTAATCTAATCGGTCATAAAATTACAGTTCATAGACCTTATACCGCAACGCCAATGCAGCAAATAAATACATTTTCAAAATGTAAAAGTTCCACTGACATAGCGAATTATCTAGTGAGTGGAACTTTTCATCACTCGCGTGTGTACTTCTTAATTTGACATCTCGTCCCGTCTACAAAGTTGCAAATCACGCTGCGGCTACATACAAATCAGTATTCTCGCAACACCACTAACATTAGTAGGTGCCCATTCCGAATGTGGATTGGTGCCAAGTGCCGGCAACTATCCGCAAACGGGAGTTATTTGTTTACCATCCTGTGGCTTGTCTTTTGCGCAGTGTCGCGGAAGAGAAAAATGGTTCCGAGCTTAAGTCCCATTCGTTAATGAGAAATTAGCGAAGCGAATGTTTAAAAATACTTTTTAAATCAAGGGGATAAATTAGTTTTTTTTATTAACAATGGATCATGTTATAAGTGGAGTTTGAATCGAAAATCATACTCTAATTAATATAAGTCACAAAACAAGGGCAATGACGAAATGCTTTCTAAAATTTACATAAAGTAATCCTTGTACTTACATAATAAACAGGCCAAAATCCAGACATCTCATTGTTATTTACATGACGCCTCGAACAGATCTTTGTGGTGGAATTTATGAATAATAGCCTCTGGGCGAAGCGGGGAAAGTAGGGGGCAGTAAGGGAAGGGGGGGGGGGCATAAATAATACTGGACCTTCGCCTGAAATTGATAGCTGTCCCAAACTGTCTTCACCTCAGTGCCCAGTATTGTTTATGAGACTAAAGGTGTTGTTATGTGAGAAAGGTTTTTGATAATAATGCTTACTCTACGTACTTAGCAGATAAAATGTTTTAGAACAGTACTATGTGGAGAAGCGGGTATTTTATGTGGTATTTTGTGTGGTTTGTGAATAAATTAAGTTGTACACGTTTCTTTTTAGAGCATAATCTATTATTGCTCCTTGTAATATAAAGCAAGTACCTAACTAAGCAAATTAATCCCTTACGATAAAAAGTTTTTTCAATATAAATGTCGTAATATCTGTCACAAAAGAAAGTAAAATGTGCTACCTACCAAAAAAATATCTCCTTTAGGTGTTATCGTAGTACTCTCAGCTGTAAAGTCTCCCAGACACAACAATCAGTTGTGAAAGAGTGAAGCAATTTAAATACAACAAAGAAAGAGGGAGCGTGACAGAGAATGCTAAGTATTTGCTAAATGCAGAGCGGAGAGATTATGGCCCTAGAGAAGAGCCCTGTGGAGCCCTACTGGCAAATATTGACAATTCGCTGTTTTAATGCCGACGTCAAACAGACGACGATTTGGGACGCACTCTCGTTATGGTAGAGAATGCTATTTATTACTGTTTGTCTGTGGGCAGTAGTGGTAGGTAACATTCGTTGAGGCTATGATTAAGACCCAGACCTTACACCCGAGTATGACAGTTTCATCCGATTTGTGTAAGAATAACAAACAATTAAAATTGAAAAAATCTAACAGCAGGTACTATCAAAAACACGCCAAAAAAAAAAGCTGGGTGTAAGTCAAAGTTTGAAAATAAGAAAAGCGTTTGATAGTCAACTGACAGCTTTTAGCATGTGCCTAAGTTTTGATGGTATGGCCCTAATATTTTTGAATAATACTGTATACTTTAAATACGTATTACGAATAATGAAATTATTCGTAATACGTATTTTTACGGATTTCAATATCGTAAGTAACTGGAGGAACCCCAGTATGATCGATCTGGCGAGATCGCTACACCGCAAATAAGGGGCGTTTTGTTTGAGCCGTGGATCTGCTGTGCTCAGACTTTTTTTTACCTTTTTTCGGCTTTAACTCTTAATGCGAGCAACAGTGTAGGCGCTAATACACAATTTCGAGTGTTTGTTTTGACGCCTTTATTAAAATATGAGTTATGTTGGATGTGTGTATAGTTGTGTACCTATGTTGATAATAAATCCGCCTTTATTTTTTGCTTTTGTATGTGTACAATAAAGCGTTTATCAATAAATAAATAATTTAATATATTGTTGAGGATATTGAATAATCGATTCATACTAAAGCCGGATGCTGATGCTGATGTCGTCAAAATATTCGTATTTAGATATTAAAGCCGTCTTACGAGTCAACTAGATAAAAGACTGGTTTATGAAAGAAATCGCTAAGTTATGTTAAGCATATTCTATCTATCTCCTGAAGTCACTGTGCTTTATAACCGCAGTACCCGCAACCTGGGCATCAGTCAGCGACTGACGTTCATCTGACTTTCCGAACCCACGGTAACCTAGTCCAGGTCTAGTTTTTGTCACCAACAATAAGAATAATAAATAAATATGTGGGGACATCTCACACACGGCCATCCGACCCCAAGCTAGGCAGAACCTGTGTTATGGGTGTCGGACAGCTGATATATCTACACAAATACATAGATAGATAGATACTAAATATAAATATCAACACCCAAGACCCGAGTACAAATATCTGTCTTTAAACAAATATCTGCCCCAGCCGGGAATCGAACCCGGGACCTTCGGCATAGCAGTCAGGGCCACTAACCACTACGCCATTCGACCGTCAAGAAGTAGAGCCAAAACCCATTGTTTGAGTCAACAGCGTAAAATTGCATAGCAGATTATGACATTGGGCCTGCGACCACCCCCGTTGGTCCAGTAATTGTTTCTTTGATCGCCCCTTCCCTGCCAACCGTGTTTAATCTTTATTTGGATCGAATAAAGAATCAGCTATTGAATGGGGACTACCGTTTTTTTGCTCACCAGTTGGCGCCACTGTCGACTGAGGCCAAGAGGTACCATAGCTGTCAAACTTATCAAAGGCGACTTCATCAAATTGGCGCGAAATAAAGTTTTAAAATCTTGAATCTTATAAGCTTATTCATTATAAAATAGCTATCATCATATCGAGTTACTATCCCGCAATGTTGTGCAGATGCGTTATGTTCGGAAAGAAAAGGAGGACATATGTTACCAAGTGATAAAACTGTTCTAAAACAGTGGCTTGTGAAATAATTATTATCCGACAATCTCGTGTTTGTGAAAATCATTATAACCAATTTCAGAAACATAATGTAAATAAGGATTAGGCATTTAATAAATACAATAAAAATAAAAGAGTTACACACTGATTTAACTTTTATTTATCCTTTCCGTTTAAACACACTGCTATACAAAAAATATAACACATTAGTAATCCACACAATGAATGCTGGTTGAGTTGTTAGTTGAAACTAAATAATGGTAGTATAGTATACTAAGTATTCTATTATTTGTGAGGGTGTCAGTACCTGCACCTGGCTCACTCGAATGGAGCCTTTGTGCATATCGCCTTAAGGTCTAAACTCCACTCCTAAGCTTGGACCATTTCCTACCACGCTGGTCCTCTGCAGGTTTGTGGGTTCGAAAATCTAGATATGCAGGTTTTATCACGATGTTTTCATTCACCGTAAGAGCGATGGTATGTACGTACACTGTGCATAAATTCCAAAGTAGTTACTCATTGGTGACAATATCTAGATCTGGAGTTTCATTTTTAGTGTTCACACTGCTATACAAAGTTTCTGAAGGCCACTCAACAGTATACACTGAATCATTTTGTTGTATGATGCTGTCCTCTACGTTTCCAACCAAGTTACTGTTACGGTCATAGTCTTGGTGTCTGTAAAAAGAAAAACATAGCTGTTATCTAAGCAAACAAGCATACATTTCGTAAAAAATAAGTTTGTAAACAGTAAACAAACTAACCTCTGAATTAGCTGCTCTTTGAGACCGCTTATTTATGCGCCTCTTTTCCTTAATTCAGCTTTCAAAGCATGCGCAACTGCACATTCATCGATAAATAATCCATATTTGCGATAATTTCGCGAAGAGATCACTTTTCAACAGGGAAATGAACGAAAATATAATTTATCACGAAGCCCGCCAAACAAATTATATGAAAAGTAAAATGTCACTTAACCTCAGTCAACACCAGCGCCCCTAGCGGCAAATTCACACGCGTTAGCCCCCATTGAAATGCATCTGTGGTCTGTGCGCTTTTTATTATTTTCAAGAGAATGTAAAGTGGAAAACACCTTATACTGTTAAATTATCTATCTAGTCTATGGGAATATCGGGAATGTGCCCACAATTTTTTACGAAGTTGGTAGACGAATCGTTTATTGGGTGCAATATTTGTAGGGCATTCGTGGGTTAATCGACTGTAGATGAACCGTTTCAGACCCATAGATTCCATAATGGTTTGAACTCTAACCAATTCATAGGTGAGTGGCAAATTTGGAGAAGGCACAGCAGTAACTTATAAGTAATTATGATATCTATGGCATAGCCCTCCAAACATAGCCGTAAGTATATAGAGTTGGTATCTATGTCCAATTGTCCATACTGATTAGTTTAGGTGGATATACCCCATCTGAAAATGTACGTGTACCTAAATGTTATGTTGAATACATTATTATTATCTTACACAACAGCAACAATAATTAAAAATAGCAGCCGTAGCGTTATAAAAGGCTTGAGTATAAAAATTGCCAGCAGCTCGCTTTAAGCTGAAGTATTAAAAATATGCGAGTTTGTGGCACAAAGCCTCTGATGCTCGGATGACGCGCATTGTTGGAAACTCCGCGGAAAGCAAACCTTTTGACGTGAATGTATGTATGTATTCACCTACTCACTCGTTGAAACATGGAGTTAAATAAATACCAGGCCATCAAGTCTGCTAAGGAATGGCGGTATGGTTATATCATCTAATCAAAAACGTATGAAATTTGAATACTTTTATGGGATCTACATAATAATTTACTTATGTGTTTATCTTTTAAGCAAATAATAAATTTACATTATTTTGCTAAATACAACTGTAATAATTATAATGTACGGTGGCCTGCGCCTAAAAGTATACAGGCGGAGTTTTTAAAATAGCGATCTCAAGCTCACATGCTGCTCAAGCACATCCACATAAACACCACTGCTACACACATCACACATAACACGTCCCCGGATTTATAACAGATGTAGCTGGTCCCTTCATAATCAGGGATCGCTATTTTAAAAACTCCGCCTGTATACTTTTAGGCCCAGGCCACCATACCTACTAATGCTAAGAAATTAAATACTTAAGCCCTTATTTAGAATAATAATATTTGACGATCGTAAAAAGCCGTAACGAGCGGCGTAACGGCGCTACATCCGCAATTCGACAATTAGCAGGGGATTAACATTAACATTTGAGTTCGAATTAGAAATTCCACGAAACAAAGCCATTGCCATTGCCCATTAGGATGCTCCTGTGATAAGTACGGTAATGTTTAATTTTACAGCTGTCCTATTTTATTTTATTTATTGTGGTGAGTTGGATACAAGAAAGAAACTATTTTGGCAGCCAAATACAATCTAGGTAATCCTTATTTTATTTATTTTAAATATAAAATTTTATATCATAAGGGATATAAGGCCATTGCCCGTTAGGATAATGGTGCAGTAAACGATCCTGTTGCCTTCACAAGTGTCGCAGAGGGTCGTTTGGGAAGAAACCTTACGAGTCGAGTCCAAGTCGGTGACCGCAGGAGTAAGAAGTAACAAAATATGTGGAGCTTCCAAGTTATATAAAATACCAATATATTCTTTCTTACAACGTGTGGAAAAACATTTGCAGCGAAATTTTATTGGGATTGTTGTTAAACTCGATCGTGAAAGATAATGTTGCTGCACATGCACATCCTCATGGCTTTATTATTCCTTTTTTAATAGCTTGTTTTCTTCTTCTTATTGTATTTGTGACAAAAACGACACACTAAAGCGCGTCAAGGGTTTGTCACTGTGTTGAAAGGATTCCCTAGCCAGGAGTGGCAAACCAGCCAACTGCACACTGAAGATTTTCTATTGCCACTATCCATCTCTACAGTTTTCCTGTTCCAAGTAAGTATCGGTTAAACGAGGTAATTCAATTACAGTTCCTTGCAGCAGGTAGGAGGTGTGAGCCGAAGGAAAATAATACAAAACACACCACTAAAGGGGCTTCATAACTTATTACAAAACGGATATATTGCGACGGGGTGTGGGCATCTTACTGGAAAGAATTTAGCTGACTGTGTTGTGTGTTCCATATTGAATAAAGATATATTATTTATTTATTTATTTCAACTGGAACTCCAACAAATGTACAGGGTGTTGCGAAAAGGGTATACTAAGCCGAAACCACCATGTGCAGCATGTTATATCTAAGCCCGAATCTGAAATCAGAACATTTTCCATAGAAACTTAGTTGGTCACGTGACATTTTACTTTAAATAATGTTTTTTTTTTCGCGAATTTTGAAATTCTGATTTCAGATTCGGGCTTAGATATACCATGCTGCACATGATGGTTCCGGCTTAGTATACCCTTTTTGTAACATCCTGTATTATTATGTTTGTTATAGGTAAGTTATTTTGAAATATCGGTTCGTGTATGTAATGTACGTACTTGTGTGACGTGTTTTTTGTAGTTTGGTTTGGTACCTGTCAAAATGAAAATTTTATAGGAGGGACGAAAAATACTTATTATTAACTATAGTTGGTTCTGAGTTCTAAAGTACCATAGGCGTGTAAGGACCCACTCATAACTGTAAAACTTCTTTGGAAAAACTCTTTATTATTTCCCTTTAATCCGTCAAAATTTTTGGCTACGCCATGCAAAGGACTCACACTCATACGATATACTACGGCTATTAAATTTAGCTGCAAAACATTCAGTCTAGAAAGAACGCGGAGCAGCTTAAACCCTCCACCCGCCACAAGCGCGCATAATTACACACATAGGTATTCAGTTACTGAACTTCAAAATAATATTCCGGTAAACTTTCCCTTTTAGGGCTTCCCGTGGTTGCAGTGAATACCTCATCAGACGCTGTGATTATCATATTTCACACAAGGAGGTCTTAGTGGGGGGACTTAGAGCCTTCTTGGGGAACCCCTGTGTCGGTTGTATGCTCTGTCGTCGCCGTATTGATGAAAGTATATTGTTTTGGTTAGATCCAGAGAGTGTTTCCATTGGATGTTGGTACGATTTACTAAAATTGAATTTACTAGATACTTTTTTTCAGGGGTAGAGTAATTAAATCTCAGTGCATCCATGAAAACTACGATACGAAGTATACGTGTCGTAGCATAGAAGAACCTCGAATATCGAATATACAACGCTACATACCTACCTACGTAGTCATAAAATTGTAAAAGTCTTGAATATTAGGAATGTTGAATAAAAAATTACCAAGATAAGGCATCTTGGTTATTTTAAGAACACATGTGTCATATTTTCGCCCATTCCATTTTACCCCAAACCAATAGCGGTACATTACAACAGTGTCACCGCGCACCCTGCGAGTGACTTTGTAGGGTGCAAGTGCTCATAGCCGTCCGTACGCTAAGTGCACGTTGGCTTAATGTTCGACGCGGGCTGATTTATGCATTCAGTGTCCCTGCGTGGTGGCGTTTACCCTGTTTCGGAAACAATACGTGTTTCGATGGATGCCGCCGCTTACGGGAGCGGTCGTTCCGATGTTGGGATTGGATTTGTGTGTTTTTCGAACGTGTTCTGATGAAACCTGAAGTTTATTGAATGATTTTATATTTTTCACAAAGTTTTATCGCTATAATGTTTGGAATAAATTAGTGAATAAAACGCTCAGTGCCATATATATAGTTATTTTACATACTGCTCTACGTTTTAAGCTTATCCCTGGAAACGATCGCGACTCACGGCGGAACATTTGTGTTTTATTCACGCATTTTCCACAAAATAGAGCACAAAAGTGTGGAAACTAGCGCGTCACAGAAACAGTTATATGAGTTATGATCCTTTGTACGGACCGTTCCGTAGATTTATTCCAGCAATTTTATTTCGAAAATAAGTCCACGAATTACCCGCATAATAAATCGGCATAAAATATGATGCGACTACCAGCGGTGAGCGGACGTTTGTGACAATACTTGAATATACCTTTGTTGTTATGATTTGTATGAATAAATTATCTTCTGAGGTTGACCTACATCAGGATACGGAAGATAACAAAGTAGATGTTATATAATATTTTCTACATACAATTGTTTTTAATCATCCTATTTTTGATGAAGAGTATGAAGAACTTAAAAAATGCTTTAGTTTATATTCTGGGTAAGTACCAAGAATACTACCAAACTATCATGGAATTTTCTTGTGAATTCAATGTCTCAATAATGAAAGCTGGGAAATTATCCGAAACTTAATTAAACTTAGGCACGATTATCCGATTAAGCTACCGTTTATTCGATCAGAGAATATTCTCCTTCGATGGTCAAGAAAATACCCAGAGCGGCTTAACTTTTTAAAGCTGGACCGATAAAGGACCTATTATATTTTTGCTATCTAGGTAACTGTGATATAAATTATATTTGGAATAATAACATAATATTATAATTTATATTATATAGTTTATTGAAACGATTATCATTGTGATTAAATATTTCAATTTGGTTATTTCAAAACTTTCATCATCATCATCAGCCTATGTCAACTTGTCAACCCACTGCAGGGTATAGGCCTCCTCCATGTTATGCCAAGTCCCACGGTCTTGTGCTACACTCATCCACTCAAAACTTTACTTCGTAGTAACTAGTGCAAGTACACTACAAAGTATAACTGGTAGTTTTTATATGTCGTTGGTAAAATGAAATAGGTTAAATTAAATCACGTAGCGTAGTGGCTTGAGAAAAAGGCCAAGAAGTGTTGTTCTGCTTCTCAAATTGGCTACTTTTTTATTATTATTATTATTAAATTCTTTATTGCACAAAGTAAATTGGTACAAAGGCGAACTTAATGCTAGCAGCATTTTCTACCAGTTAACCTTTGGTGATGTTGAAAAAGTGATTATAAAGTATTGTATTGTAGTGATTTTATAGTAGTATGTATATGTCGCAGGCATATGGTTTAATCTCCTGTTTGATTGAACCGCTAGCCCGTTCATTGGATGACGCTGCTTAGTTGTATGACTAGGCCGAACGTTGATTGCACAAGCGTCACAAAACGTCCAACTAGTTAGCTGACTTAAAATCAGTCAGGTGGTGAACAAAACAAATATGGCGTCTAACAGCTAGCAGCTGACACCAAAAGCACCTATATTGTTAGTTTTTTTGCAAATAAATTAGCTTTAAAGTGCGTTATTTGTTTTAAAATAGTATGACAACATGGATTTACCTATTATTAAGCCGCGGGCGGATAGTTTCAATGAAAAAAATGTGGCGTAACTGGATAATTATAAACAACAATATGAAGGTACGTTTATTGTTATTGTTTAGTTAATTTGTGAGATAAGAGCTTTGTAACATAGTCTTTTTGTTGACTCTTTTCTGGTCATGTTCACCCTAACCAGACATTACAAAGTTGCTATACTATATATCTATCTATCTATCTCATTCAACGACTCCGCTGAATGACGTTCAGTCAAGACGTCGAACGTTACAATCAACGACTTGACGAGTTGTCCTTTAGTCATACAACTGAGTAGCGCCATCCAATGAACGGGCTAGTGGTTTAATCAAACAGGAGATTAAACCAGATGCCTACGACATATATATTATAATTATAGTTATACGTGTGTTGGGTAGTAAAATGAATTAAGCACACAGTTACTAAGTATTATTCATTTCACAATAAAATTGACGCAGAAATAAAGTATAAAATATATTAAAATCTGCTTTGTTATTTCCTCTTATTTTACCAAAATACGCAAGGAGAGAATCACTAAGATTAGAACTTTTTATTATCAGTGTTTGGCGAAGTGTACAATTACTTGAACTGTGTACATGCCAGGTCTAGGCACGCCTAAGACTATTCTATTAAAGGGCGCGACACTCGGAGCTAAAAGCTCAAAACTCAATCCTGCATCAGGCATTCAAGTGCTGTCGTAGACAATAGCACGCACCTGCTGCCTGCGTGTGTGGCGCAAGCTGAAAGCGATTGTTACAAAACTAAATACAATGAAAAAGTTCCAACTGCCACTGCCGTTCCATATGTCACTGGAACATTTTCATTGCTCACGAGTATCATTTCTAAACACTGGCAAAAAATTGCAGGGTTAAGCCTATGTACTATGTATTTGGTAAACGATTATGAAATGAGTACTCTCTACCGTGTATGCACATACAGTAATAAAGAACAAAAGCTTGTGTTGCTACAGTACAGTCAGGTACACAAACATGATAAACTTAGTACATTAAGGTTCAACCCACGCATAACTAGCCAAACTCCAATAGAAAAAAAAAACATAACTTCCATTTGAAAGCGTTTTACCCAATACTATCACGTTTCACGTCCTCTTCACGCTAATTCTAATTTTAGAACCCAATACCCAGTGCCTAGAATGTAAGTCTAAGTAACAAACGGTCAAAAATTACATTTCTGGCGGAAAAAAACCTTAAGTAGCAGAAAAACCACGACATCTTACCCTTTAGAGCAAGCCCTTCATTCGTTTGTTTGTAGGGCTGCCTCTTAAGGGTTGGCACAGGTGGCGTACTGTGGAAGGACCAATCAGCAGGAGACAAATTGCTCAGTGCGAGGTGCGTACCCGTCAGTTACTGAGTACTTTCTTCAAATTGTGAATCTTGATCCTTTTTTTTTCTTGACGTTTCCGTTGAATGATTATTGTTAGCTGGCGTTATTGTATTATGAGCACATACGAGTATAGGTAAATCGAAAAGAAATTCAGCTGAGCAACCTAATGGTGAGGTACTGTATTTTTGTCCTCGTTTAAATATACGGGTAACATAGTCTCATAGGACAGTTTTCTCTAGCTACCACAGTTATGATATCTGAAGATGCCGCACTGTCTATATTTTTTACTGTGTTTACAGCAGCATATCGCCAAGGATTAAAAGGTTTTGAAAATCCATACCCAATGACGAAGCAAACAATTGAATGACAAAATATTTACACACTGATAAATTACGTTGTCATCCAAACAATCTATAGAACGCCGCTAACTACTAAATCAAGAGGGAATGTATTGAATAGGTGCTTAGATGGAAATATCAATCGCTGCAAATTGTCCCCCTTTGCTTGGAAGGGGCGTATAGAATGCCAAACTCCAGGATTGCCTAATGACGCATTACTGCGAATCAGGCCCTTTCAACGCCGAATAGATTTTGTGCGGGTGAATGGCAGTGACATTCAAGGGCCGATAAACTGAGCTGAAGGAATCTTGCACAATGGAGACTTTCCAGTATATTGCTAATAATACCCTATGTGCGTATAACATTGTGACGGTTACTACACAAAAAAGTTTCAAGTAAATAAAGAACGATAGTATATGGCGCGATGCATTTTCGTCGTGTGATAATTTCAAACATATTATGAAAATGACTTTTCGCTGAATTTTTGAGCAATATTGGCTCATGGTAAAAATAAACGCATTTCCTTTACAATATGTGTAAGGATTTAGTAGGTACTCATAAAGTCATAAACAGATGTCCTTGATGAAAATCAATACATAAAAGGAACCCGTTTTTATGGCTCGCCAGTGTAAGTACTTTGATAAATATTTTTCAGGATAAAACAATGCGTATGTAATGTAACATGTGGTTAAAATTTTTTTGCAGCACAGGTAGGGGATGTTATTAATAATATGTGGTGACAAAAGCCGGAATATATTTAAGGTATATACCTATAAATTTATCTGATATTTCCAAACGAGCTTATTCATCCATTTATTTCCTGTAAATACCTACATAATTATATGGGGACGGTTGGTGTATTCATCTATATAGTAATTTAGAAGATAATTATATATTGACAAGAAATCTGTACATACCGATAACTTATATAATCACGTAATATTCAACAACGCTTGTTGTTTCGGTAGGGTTAATGAATTCTGCAGTCAATGTATTCAATGTTTCAAATACAGTACCCGCCCAAGCCATGTTACACCACCTGTGTACTTATACCTACCTACATGTAGTTTATATGTATGTACCTCTATCGGCTTAAGTTGTACTAAAATACATAGTAATGAAGACAAGGGCGTACCCAGGATTTCAGCTAGGGGGGGGCAGCTCATACCGGTTTCTAGGTGATGGTTGGTGGGGTATATTTTAAACAAAAAATTGTGATGTTAAAAATGTGATAGAGAACTAATAAGAACAATAATTAATAACATTACGGTTATAATGTACTTATGTTCATTTATTTTATGCTTTTATTTTTATTTTCGGCTGTACTGTTTTAAAACATAGTAAGCCAAACCATGAGACAAAATGTTCAGGAGAGCCAATTTTTTTTTGTCATTTCAATGCCCGGTAAAACTATGATACACATCTGAACGAATGTTAGCTTAAAAGAAGTGGCTTGACATACAAAAGAAAACACAAACTAGGTTTTACATGGTTTTCTGATCCCAAAACCGCCCTGACTGACCATTTCATAACCTAGTAAGGGCCATTATTGTGTCATTTAAGACAAGTTAAGTAGGTATATTGAAATTACAATTATTGTGGTATCGCTTAATTTTTTATATGTTTGGGATCCTTCACATAATATAATACAAATTTTGCACCACTTTTATACAGCCGTACTATACCTAAGTACTTAATAGCACAAATAACCGTATATTTTTACGTTTTGTTTCATCTAAATTTAAATAAACTAAATAGCCATAGTAAGAAGACTCTGTCATGAACATTATTTATGACTGCCTTAAAGTAGACAATATTTCTTAAATTTTAAGCTAAAAATCTGTTTTCTATGTTATAGGTTGAGATTTTTTTATTTTTTATGCAAAATAGGACTAGGTAAAAAGGTTCTGACGAGAAAGGTCTATATAGCTTTAATAAAGAAGACAATATTTTTTTATGTTTTACTTTTAATTCAACTTTCTAGGTCTCATTTGTTCAAAGATACGGGTTCTGAAATACTTATCTGATATTTTATTCGAAAAAAGTGTAATAATGTTTGTGCCTTATACTAAAAATAAAGCTCGAAAACCACCATTCCATTGCTGACCATTTGAAAACCTAGTACGAGCCATTGACCATTTTAAAACATAGTTAGTAAAGTAAAAATTAAAGTGGTTGGTTGCTCTTACTAGGGTTTGTAATGGTTTTTCTGCCATTTTTTTGACAGGGTGGACTTAGTAGGTTTTTGAAATTTAATTTCTGTTTCTAAGCCGTTTATTGATATTCTGACAATGCAGTTTTATGCGCAATCGCTTAAAATAATGCATAAATCAAAGACCCGTTTTCTTTCAAATATGGCACTTACTAGGTTTTGAAATGGTAAAGCCGTATTAAAGAGACACATCGAGAATGTTTACATTTTGTCTCAGAAGAAGTTGAATAGGTTGTATAGAACGTTCTTCGTGGTATTGTTATTCAATACAAGATGTGCGATTGATCGTATAAATTGATGCTATTTTTATTTACTGGAAAAGTACTATCGTCCGTAATTACATAGCACTAGATGTTTTCTCCGAATTATATTCGGCTTTAATCCTTGATGGCTCTGATTGTCTCGTAGAGAGCGGAAACTACGTTTACGAAAATTACTTTTATTTTGTCTTCTAGGGGGGGGCAGCTGCCCCCCCCCTGCCCCTACCTGGGTACGCCCTTGAATGAAGAGTATAGGAAATACCTCCTCCGTTTTATACCTCCTACAGATCTTCTTAGCGTGTCGACGACAAACTAACAAAGTTGCTTACAAAAATTCGGTAACTGCTATTTAGACTGGGTCCACTTTTTATCGTTAATAAAAAAATTGTGTCTAAACTAGCGGTCACGATACACGCCGAGATAATATATACAAAGGATAAAGAATGATGCGTCGTGGTAATGATACAAATTTGGACCAAACTTTACTGCTTATACCTATCAACTACTGTCAGACAGAACGGTACACGGTTCTCTATTCTCTATCCATTGCCACGGTTTCTAAACCTCCCACCACAAACACAACTTCAAAGTATTAACAAACCTGAAGCAATACAATTTTATGCTACCCATGTCATTCATTAGCCAGCACAGAACGGTTGGTGCTACCCCATAACTGCCTTCGCTGAGTTATGGCCCCATTGCCAGCGCTACTACACCTCGGCTATCAAAGATCGCCAGCACGCACGAACCTAGGAAGAAATCTGGTGCATCTACCCTTTATTGCTGATTGCTTGCTTACACCTGCACCCTGCACTCGCGTGTAGCTCAGCAGTGGGCTTTGAATAAATAGCGTCGGGGAAGAAAGGAAAAGCTTTAATCGTTCGTTTTTCTTTGATAATTATACCTACTCGTAAACATGCAGGAGGTATCGTTATTTTTGAAACGATGTTATTATGTATGTTTGATAGTGTTTTTGAAATAACGCTTTTGCTGATTTTACACTCCTTTAGTTGCGCACTCTTAGAAACAAGCTAGGTCCCTTTTTATATTTGCAATTAGGTACATTATTATGATGTAGGTATTATAGGCGTGCGCAACACATTAAACACCAAAATGTAGGTAACATTTAATTATGTACCCACCTTATCACGGAACACATTTACTCTCACCTAATTGTAAGATTGGGTGAAACTACGTGGGAAATTTCAACTCCAACATAAAAATCTAAAAACCAGACAGCCGCAGTCGCCAGTGAGTCTAGTACTAAAAGAAGGAGCTACAAAAGCCTAGGACATCTAGCTATCATCTTCAACGCAGCGGAGCAGAGTGCCCTAGTCTTAATGACCGCAGCTCTTAGGACAAGCGTCGCACTTTTATAAGTGTGGACACTTTTAAGGAGACGCAGGATACGGTGGAAGATAAAAAAAGTTTGTTAATATTTGTTTGTTTTTTATATGTTATTTCATAAAAGGATTTCTGAAATGTCCTAGTAAACAGGTCGCAGCTTAAGCTTATTTTTAATCATTCACCTAGTATTGCTATAATAGGTTACATAACTTTACTTCATTATAAGTAGCACAATAAGGTAAATACTGATTACCTACTTATACTTTTAATAATTAATTTAAAAAAAGTCAGTAAGTACATAGGTTTTCAAACTACCAAACCTAGAGAGACCTAGACTGAAATACCTGCTAAACTATGATTCTTAAATATAAGCAAGATTCCCTTCCCCTTAAGAATACTCGTACGTAAGGATTTTTCAGGAAGTAGCGCTCGCCTCACCAGTTCTTACAAGCAAGACAGATGGTTATTTTCGCTGTTTGCTGAAAGAGTCGAGTTTCGAATACGTAGGATCTGGACTATGAAGGTAAAAATAACACTTTTCAAAAGTTCTCGTTGAAAATCTTTGCTTTTCTGCTGTTGGAAACTCTTTTTTTCTTACAGCTACTTTGGTTCACTTGAATAAAGATACATATTTATGAAAATGGATTGACTCGTTTACGATACACTCAGATGCATTTGTTTACTTTCAATACCTACTACCTCTAGAGTTTCAATCAAATAATGTAAAATAATAAAGTTCTTTTTTTACTTAATTACATCATGTGTACATAGTCTTCTTTTATTTTATCACCTTTATTAGGTAAGTTTAAGACATAATTTTCTTTACTTGTAAGTACAACCTAATAATACCTACACCAGGCCCCACACATATTTGTATTAAATAATATATTATTTGTATATTTTATTTCCCAATAATGTTCCAATGAAAGCTTTCATGAGAAATAACACTTTTGTAGACGTACGATACAACCAACAGTTATTATACGAGAATTAATTTGGAAGGTTGTTATTGAGAGGGTGACACTATTTCAGTATTTTAGTTAAGTACATGTAGTTTTGAATCTAAGCATTTAAGGTTAGCACTCAAACGCTAATGACATATTATAAATCGAGCTTATTATATGAAATTACCACAGTACCTACTGGTAACCAATAACAATAAATCTTTAGGGGAACACCCAAATATTCCGAAAAACTTTTTTCCGAATTTGATAACCCCGAATATGTAATTTACGAAATATTGCAATACCGATTTTTTTAAATACCGAATTATAATAATCACGAAAATTATAATTTCGAATATTATAATCACGAATATTGTTATTACGATTGTTAAATATACGAATGTTAAAAAATACGATTACTTTAATATACGAAAAATAAAATACCGATTTATTATAATCACGAAAAAGTCAAATCCCGATCGGAAATATGATAATTCGTGATTTTGACAAAAAAACATAAACGTCTTTAAAACTTTAGAAACAAAACCAAAAGATAGGTGCGACGACGAGCAAAGCGAGGAGGAGCGTGTTAGGTGCACATAGATATCGAAAAACAAAGCGGAGCGCAGCGAAGCGGAGCGGAGCGTTTCAAATATAGAGCAAAACAATTGCTAGGATTTTTATGGTGTTTAAACTTAAAAACCTTAGGACCTAAACCTAAAGATAGGTGCGACGACGAGCAAAGCGAGGAGGAGCGTGTTAGGTGCACATAGATACCGAAAAACAAAGCGGAGCGCAGCGAAGCGGAGCGGAGCGTTTCAAATTTAGAGCAAAACAATTGCTAGGATTTTTATGGTGTTTAAACTTAAAATCCTTAGGACCTAAACCTAAAGATAGGTGCGACGACGAGCAAAGCGAGGAGGAGCGTGTTAGGTGCACATAGATATCGAAAAACAAAGCGGAGCGCAGCGAAGCGGAGCGGAGCGTTTCACATAACATAGCTTAAAAATTATTGTTTTTATACGCATTATGCTGCATTATTCATATAACCATTTCTTGTTAACTAAGAAACATTCGGGAATTTGTATTTTCGGAATATTAAAACTTCGGGATTCGTAATTTTAACAATTCGATATAATTAAAAATCGTACATTTGAAACATCGAAATAATAATATTCGGAAAATTGACTTTCGTCATTTTAATAAATGGGTTGTTTGAAATTTCGTTTATAAACTATTCGTGATTTTCGTTATTCGGAAACTTAAAATTCGGGATTGTGAATTATTCGGAACTATGAAATTCGAAATTTTAAAAATCGTTATTTTCATATTCGTAAAAAAGTAATTCGGAATTATGTAGTGTACCCAATCTTTAGACTACACTTATAAAACTGTTGGAACGCATGTGATCGCAAGATGACAAAAAATCTTTCAAGTTGTGCTGTGCCTTATGTTACTACTTAATGATATTTATAGTTATGTAGGTAAATTACTATCTAGGTTCCTATAGACAGCTACACTGCTACATTAGTCCTATCAAAATCCGTGATTTCTGTGCACCCTACAGACTAGGGTAACCCTACTTGTGTCGTCGGAATTAATTTCCTGGACTATAACTCTCTTATATTGGATGTTCGACGACAGTCGCGGTGGATTTATGGCGCTAGTGTCGCGGGCAGGTAGGGACAGTGTGTAACGCATATTATGAACGAATATTGTGGCGTTTTTGTAAATAGGGTTGTGATTTGTTGTTCAAGAAAGGGTAAGGCAGTTGTTGGTTCCGTGTAAAACATGGATATAATTATGTGAGTCAAGTTTTTGGGTAAAATTTTATTTATAGATATTCTGCATTATGTCCTATTATAGCTTTCACTTGTATGTTATATTAATGTATATTATATTGTATTTGGTTAGTATTGCTATTTTAGTATCACATATATTATGTATTTATTATATTGTGTACGCCTTGGTACCTACTCATGGATGGGAGATAGTCACAAAGGACGCGACTGAAAATCAGTGCCGCGTCAGGTGGGTGGATGCCACCTCACTTGAAGCGGTGTAAGCTGAGGCGCGGGCCTTTTCGGTGCTGGACAACACACACCGTTATGTTGTATGATTGTTATGTGTAAAATTAAGTATCTACCTATAAGTTTAGTCATATAAGTTCTTTTGTTCTATTTGTTGTTTGCTGTGTGTATTTCCTTGTGTATTTTTGGTGTGTGGTGCTGGTCACCGAATAAATAATTTTTATCTTATCTTATCTTTATCAATCAATGAGTGTGTATGTGAGTTAAATATTTAAGTCAAAGTAATATTTGGATCTATTGGACTATATTCCGGCACTAGGCACTGTTTTATTAGAAACTATTCAGCTGATGATAATATATTTTATGTACTTACACGTTAAAATTTTTATAAACATTGATTAATGACATTACTAAGTATCTGATATAAATATTTGGTGTTCAAAGTCTTGACTAGGGAGTCTCTTGTCTAAAAAAATCGTATTTCCTTAATAAAATTAACTTCAGCGTCCAAAATGGTACCTCAACAACAAGCAATCAAGTTTAGCAATTATAACATCATTATCATGCTTAGCATAGCACATAACAACCCCGTTTCCATCGAGGTAGCTCTTATTCGTTCACTACAAAAGTCAAATTTCCAACATTTGTTTTCGGCTTGGTATGTTTATATAAGTTGGTTTTCGTCGCAAGTTCTGAACAAAAGCCCCGGACCCACTGAAGGCGTGTAAAGCAAGTAATTAGCAAGTTCAACAAACATCATAATATATACAGGGTTATTTGCAAGTAGACCTGATCCTTTCAGGCATCATCTTAATAAACTTATTAAAATAATCATATGTGCATTATTCGACTTAAATTAGACACAATACCTCAAAATAGATAAACATTTTTTAAAAATATTCAAAACCTATAAACAAATAAGTTAAATTAAAAAAGAATTTCATAAAACAATTTTTTGTGCACTTCAGCTTAAAAACATTGTCAACTTATAAGCTTTCAAATAAGATATTTCAATATCAAATCGATTTAGGTATCACCAAGATATGGCCAAAACAATCAAAGAAGGCGGAGAAAACTCAATAGGGGTTTACATAAAGTGAACAGGACTGAAAACCATCACACTTTTTACCTTTAAATTGCGCTACTTTTGTTAGTTTTTCTGATGAATTTTGTCCGCCTTCTCTGATTGTTTTGGCCATATCTTGGTGATACCTAAATCGATTTGATATTGAAATATCTCATTTGAAAGCTTATAAGTTGACAATGTTTTTAAGCTGAAGTGCACAAAAAATTGTTTTATGAAATTCTTTTTTAATTTAACTTATTTGTTTATAGGTTTTGAATATTTTTAAAAAATGTTTATCTATTTTGAGGTATTGTGTCTAATTTAAGTCGAATAATGCACATTTGATTATTTTAATTAGTTTATTAAGATGTTACTAATGCTAAACAAACAAAAAAAAGTATTGAAATATGGCTAGTTTTTTTTTATTTTCGGTTTTAAACATGAAATTTTGGCAAAAATTCAAAAAATCTTTAATTATTAAATGTCTTTGAAATGGTTAAGTTTCGGATAATGCATTATAGGGTATAATCGACTAGAAATGCCTTCCTCTATCACCTCCTGTAAGGATCAGGTCTACTTACCAATAACCCTGTATAATATTATGTTATGTATGTCTTTTAACTCTTATATAACATCATGTTCTAAGTATTCTTGTCTATCATAAATAAACTACACTAGCATACCGGACCGTCTCCTACATTCTTGTAAATATTAATCTAACTGCAATTTACAGTTTTGAACCAAATAAAATCATAAACGGTTTCATTCAAGCATTGTTCCGCCTTCCACAGTACCTAGTCCGTTTTCCGATTCAATCGTAGGTATAACGTGTAATAACACCACTGGCATTAGTAGTAGTAGTAGAACCCATACTTTTGAATGAGACATCATTTTTAAATCGGGCCAATGTATAAACGAGTTCTCGAGTGGAGACCACGAACAGGCAAACGCAGCGTGGGACGCCCTCCTGCCCGCTGGACTGACGACCTTAGGCGGGTGGCGGGTAGTGGTTGGATGAGGAAGGCCGAGGACCGAGTGTTGTGGCGCTCCTTGGGAGAGGCCTATGTCCAGCAGTGGATGATTATTGGCTGATGATGAATGTATTAACTGCATCATCACAGAAAGAGCCGCCCTTATCCGAACGGAGAGTAGTTTGTAAAAATTGACGTTCATCAGATTTTTTTTTATATTTATACGATGAATAAAAAATATTTGACTTTGACTTGACTTTGACTATGTATAACAGCTTACAAAAACGAAGTTTCGAAGCTGCAGTGCGCGCTAACCACGACTCTTTATCACCTCTTATTAAACGTGGTGAGTGCATGAGAACTCTCGTTTGTTTTTGGCAAGCTGGAGTGCCCCCAGCATGTATTTCCCCGATGGCACAGTAGGTACACGTGCTACCTTCAGTTGGCACGTTTCAATTCGAGCGTTTGAAACTTTGTCCAATAAATCCATAGTCTCGTGATCGCAGCGTCGGCGTTAATTTATCACACTCGGAACTCGGTTAATGGGCATGTTTGCGAGATTGAAACGGTGAATAGGGGTGTGTGATGTTGGTGGTTCACGAAGATAAGTCGCAACTTATGAAAATTATTATAATACTTAATTATGTACACATAGAAAAAATTATATAGCATTTAAAAATCTCTGTAAACATTAAAAAAGGACAGCGATTTTTATTTTAGGAACAGTATATATTTAAATCAGCCCACACACTTATGAATATTAGCACATTAACATACTAGCTCACTTTAAAATTATAATTCTTACGCCTATTTTCGTTTATATTAAACTGTGTAATCAAGTTTTGTAGTTAACTATACGGCTCCTCAAGCTGCAAGACGAGATAATAGTGTTTTACCACTGACTACTAAACTACCAAATCTATTAATTGAGAGAGCGTAATAATATAATGACGCAAAAATATTAACCGAAGAGATCCTTAAATTTCATAAAAACTCCTCATTGTGATAACGATATTCCACTTCTTAATGAATCACAGCGTCTGTATGGGAACGGATAAATTGTTCGTCCATAGTTCCGCTGACTTGGTAACTTGTTTGAAACTGGAGCGATAATGTGATTTTGACATCTTGAAAATCTATTTTTTCCCCAAGAACTCTTTACTTTGAATAATATACGTATACAATGTAAAGTTTCACGTAAGGTAAGTAAGTAAAAACGTTCTTTACTTTATTTAGAGAGTTGCACAGTATACACTTGAAAACTTTTGCCATCATAATAAATGTTAGATTTGCTGATTAATAGTTAATTAGTTATGTAGATGATTAAAAATCTTGTGTTTCTAGCTGAAAAAAATAATAATTTAAGCAATTTTTTTTCTAAGAGCAGCCTAAATTTTTATTTTTTTAAGACCGAGCAAATACCAAGTGAACATGCAACATTCTCCAAAGCAACCCTTTTGTACCTACAAGTACATTTACCTCCACCCATTGCGCATAACTCTGAGAGGCCGCAGAATTCATAACTCCTTCCTTAGCACCTGCATTCCGCCGGAGTAACTCGCTACCTCCAAGCTACTTTATAACGTCCGACAAGAAGAGTTGTTATACGTTTATCGTGGGCATGTGTGTATACGTAAGTCTGAAATTGCGAACAAGGATTTGAATGGGAAAACATAAGGTTATGAAAAAAAAGAATTATGTAACAAACTGATATAAATATACACAAAAAATAGATCGTAGATTAGAGTCGTAGTCGTTCTGGTGCAATCTTAACCCAAAGTCGTCATGACCCAGTATTTCAAACTCCGAGTAAGTAGTAAGGTGTTATTTGTTTTCATTTAACTCTCATTTCATGTCTAGGTTATTTATATTAGATGCCTTCACAAGTACCAACATTAAACAAATACAAACCTTCTAAAAATTAAAGAGGAGGTATTTGCTCAGCAGTGGGAAACATTATAGACGATATAAAAAAACCTTCAATCCTGCAATCATGTATGCAGATCATATTCAACGTAAAATTTTGCAATTATTAGTTGATTGACACAATTTTATTTCATGTAACTTCCGTTTTGAATTTTAATACTATTTCCAAAGTTGGAACTGTGTAATTTTCTAACTCTGTATTTAGCAGAATGGGCCGTGGATTGTTTCCAGAGGCCTCTAAAGGGTGGCTCGTAGGGAATGCTGTTTATGTGGGGATTACCGAGAGTGCCCACGGGCTGCACCTGAGACCACACACTCGGGAAACGCCTAAACAAAGAACTTTTGCTTTCAAGTATACCTACTTGGAGGAATGTATGTAGTTGTTTCATGATATGTGGGGCAGTTATTTTTCTTTGGGTTGGTCATCTCATCTTGCATTACCTATTTAAATTTAATTTTGGGGAAGCAAATATTTTTCAGTACTTTTTGCCTGCAATATTCACGGGATTTTTTATTACAATTATAAAAAACCTATGCCACGGCCGCGGCCAACTCCGTATTTGAATGCATAAATACAATAGCCATTCGTCTTCTAAATCATTTGTTTACTATCTAATTCATTACAAAGCACGACACTAATGAAAATGAATGTCCGGAAGAGAGATCGGTCAAAGCTGAGGATTTTTTTTATTAGGTTTTGGTTCCGTAAAATTTGATTAATCAAAACCAATACCTACGTTACTAGCTTTATAAAATACTTCGACTATAGAAAACCCGTCGAATTAAAAAATAAATATAATAGAAATAAAAATATCTGCAATAATTTCTGCATTACACTAAGTGATGGTCGTGAAGCGTGAAGTTATTTACAACAACCTAATACTTACTAGAACCATTTGGCAAGGAACCCTGAAAAGACGTCGGATAAACTTGTGCTTGGCTCGTTGGTGTCCAATAAAACAACCGTTTACAGACTAAACGTTTAATGAAATTTACTTTTAGTCGCTTCGCTGTCTAAACTTATCCGTTAACAGCCCACTGGGTTTACTTTTAAAACTTTTGCTTTCATAATAAATTTGACCGCTATAGTTTCTTAATTATACGGCTATTCTGGACCGTTTGTTTCAAAAACGCCCTCTTGCCCGCTGGACTGACGACCTTAGGCGGGTGGCGGGTAGTGGTTGGATGAGGAAGGCCGAGGACCGAGTGTTGTGGTGCTCCTTGAGAGAGGCCTATGTCCAGCAGTGGATGATTATTGGCTGATGATAATGTTTCAAAAAAACTAAAATTCGTATAAATAATTATTGTAATTTATGATGTTACATTTAATCATTAAAGAAACAAAAGAGTATAACCTGCTTTGCATAAAAAACGGTCGGCCTCGGCGGAATCTAAATAATAAATTGTCTATTGTTAGGTGCTCCGGGTTATGCCAGGTATATTCCCAAATTCTCCTGTTACGGTATACTCACGAGCAATGAAAAAGTTCTAGTGTAAATAACACCAAATTATTCCAAAATGGAAAAACTGGCTTAACTAGTTATTTGCTGGCCACCTTTTGTAAGTGGAACATTTTCATTGCTTGTAACTGTATTAAGTACCTTAATTTGAGGTCATGGCAGTTTGTCGTCTTTCAAGGGATATAGTATAGAAGGTTGCATAACGGATCATGGTTTTGCATTCAACAGATGCTCAAGCAATATTTTTTCCTCAACAATGCTAATATTTACTTTGAAAGTAAATAGTGTACAAGAGACAAATTACCTATACCAGATTTTTTCCTTATTTCCCAGAAAAAATATATTTCTCTTATGGGGGAGCGCCCTAAACGGAACAAACCGGCTAAAACCTATACATTTATTTATGCAGACGACATAATGAATTCCCACGGGCACGGCGATTATGCAGATTTTTCCTCCGCTTCCCCGCTCTTTGAACTCGCTAACTTAATAATGAAACTCCCTCGAATGGAGATAAATGCTTCTATGAGAGATCTCTTCATAGTTACCGTCTTATGTCGGGAAACGATGCCCGGGATTAATGTTTTATACAAATGTAGCGGAGAAGGATGTAGGAAAGTTTAAAAAATATTTTTATAAGATTTAGTAACTCTTAATATCTATCTTTTCACTTTAAGCTGGTTTTAAGTATATAATTATGAGTGGTTTTTTTGAAACTTTATTGGGTAAGATTAGTTCAGTAAAAACTAGCGTTAAATCAGGTTTACCATGGGCATGGTTCAAAAGTTACCTCTCAGACAGAAGACAGTATGTTAAAATTTCCGAGGATGTAACAAAAAGTGAATGCTCAGCTATTAATTTTGGTGTCCCCCAGGGCAGTGTCCTGGGGCCAACACTATTTTTAATTTACATTAGCACCCTTGGAAAACTCCATCTGGAGAACTCTAAAATATTTACATTTGCTGACGATACAGCTATTGTCTTTAATGGCAATACTTGGAAAGATGCGTACCAGAAAGCTGAAAAAGGGATGGCAGAGGTAGCTGACTGGCTAAATAGCAACTTATTAACCCTAAATGTTGGTAAAACAAAATTTCTTGGTTTTCACATCACAAAAAAAACAGAACCAACACAAGACCATCTAACCATACATACCTGTGGCAAATACGCTAATCCCCCCAACATCAACCCGGATGCCTGTGATTGTACGTCCATCGAACGCACAGACAAAATAAAATATCTTGGAGTGATGTTGGACCACAAATTGTCTTGGAAACCCCATATTGAGGTACTCTCAAAAAGGGTGCGTAGACTGATGTATACCTTTAGGTGTCTTCGGAAGGTTGCCGCACGAGACTTACTAAAATCAATATACCTTGCCCTATGTCAGTCAGTTGTGTCTTATTGCATAATAGCATGGGGCGGGGCCCCAAAAACCACCCTTATATCACTAGAAAGAGCACAAAGAGCTGTAATCAAAGTGATGTATTGCAAAAGATTCCGTTTTCCAACAACACAACTCTATGAAGAGACAAAACTTTTAACAGTAAGGCAACAATTTCTCAAATCGCTTATATTATACTTTCATCGGAAATCTCTTCAAACTATTTACTCTAAAGAAAATGCAAGATTGAAAAAGTGGCTAACGCCTAAATCAAATACAGAATTTTACAAGCGTTTCTACAACTTTCTGGCCCCTTTTGTCTATACTAAAGTGGAGCAATCTCATTGCATATTTAAAAAAACACGCTTTGTGTGTAAAAAAATTATTAACTCCTGGTTACTCACACTTAATTACGACGACACTGAAAAAGTCATTAAAGTAAATAAATAAATAATTTGCTGTTTTCAACAATATGTAAGTATATAATATGCCCACTTAGTGATACCTTAATTATGGTCCCTCGATCCCAAGACTTAGTCGCAGGGCTAAGTGGGCTCTAATGTGAAAACATACACACACACACACACACACAATCACACACACACACACACACGCACACACACACAAACACACACACACACACATACAAACATACACACACCTGACACACATACTCACAACAGCTCACACACAACACCCACTATCATGTATACATGATTTGGTTTTTATTTTTTAACTTTTTATATTCTACTTTCATAAAATGTACCTACAAAGTTAAATGTTCAATAACTGTTTTTTTATTTTTTTTATTTGTTAATTAAGTATGTACCTACCAGATGTAATCTCATCAGATCTAAAGTATATCCCTAATTAGCAAGTAAGCATTTAACTTTTGTAATTTATATATGCTTCTAATAGGCACTTTTAAATTAGATAAATAATCAACGACGGGTCCTGGTCCTCATAGCACAGGGAATCCTAGTTTGAGGACCAAGGTTTCAACAATTTGTATGTGTCTTTGTTGGTTTTCAAATAAACGAATTTTTATTTTATTTTATTTTTATCAAATAATGTGTCATAAATTCAGTTCAGATGTTAAGGATATAGCTTAGGTACCTCTCCCATGCAGGCATTACGCATCAGACATAGGTGTTGAAGTTCACTATTGCCTAAATATTTCTTCTAGATATAGGTACCTACATTATAATATATATAATTATTAGAACATTGAAAGGGTTATGGTAGCGATTTCAAAGGCAAAATTCTCATACCTATGTCAGAAGTTGTAGGAAATTAATTTATTTCCATTAATACTACATCTTTTCCATATTCTAATGTTATTATAAGTCATTATTAAAATTTTAAAAAATCGCTGTAATTTAGCTATTATTAAAATGAACTTTTTAAATATAATTATACGATATTTTCAGTTAGGTATCGATAAGATATTTTTATTAATTTTAATAATAAGCATACATTATCTTATTGTAATTTATTTGTATCTAACAATAATTAAACTTATTTAAAATATCACATTGTAAAATAAGCTTATAAACATGAGATTTCTGCAGATCCAACCTACTGTGACGAAGCTCCTCAGTGAAAATTATATATTTATAGAATTTTCCTAAACAGCGCCACCTAGAGGAAAATCTTGTATTTACAATCCCTCCTGGAATACCGCGATGTGTTGCGGTATTCGTCAAGGAAACAAGAGAGTCGGGAAATACTTTTGTTTAAAAAAGTTCTACTATTTATTAATAGATGGCAATCATGTAAAAAAAACTATGGTCTTACACCCGTATTTATAAACAAATAATTAGTTGTTGCTAAGTAATTTCTTAGTTAAGTAATTACTTGAAGTTAGAATCAACTTATTTTTGTTTCTGGTCTCAATACCGTGAATGGCTCCTACTTTACTAAATGAATTTAAGTTTTTACGAACATACATCATATTTTCATAAATATATTGACATGGAACGGTTAGTATACCTATTTCCTTAAACCTGTCTCTTAATGAAATTCTAGATCCTAATACATATATGGCTCGAATTGCTCGTTTTTGCAGAACAAAAATTTGATTAATATCAGCCGCCCGTCCCCACAATAGAATTCCGTAAGACATAACACTATGAAAATAACTAAAATACACAAGCCTGGCTGTAGCTACATCTGTTAACTGTCTAATGGATCTAACCGCATAAGCTGCAGAACTCAATCTGCCGGCTATCCTCTCAATGTGGGGTCCCCATTGCAACTTTGAGTTTAATAATAAATTAATAATAAATTTATTTATTCGAAGTAAGGTGATTACAGTAAAGTTCTTATGGCTAGGATTTGGATGAAAATACATAATTGGTAGACTGTTGCCGTAGCGTCTGCTCTCATAGCTAGGCTATAGAATAGCCTGTATTAATGAGAAGCAGGCCCCTGACATAAATAGTTTTGGTACCGTGTTGAAAAAAATAATAATTGATTACTTTAAGTACAGTTATTGTAAATACATAACCTAGTAAAAATTTAGTGACAAATAACATTTACATTTTAATCTTATTAATATAATATTATATATGTGTGTGTGTGTGTGTGTGTGTGTGTGTGTGTGTGTGTGTGTGTTTGTGTGTGTGTGTGTGTGTGTGTGTGTGTGTGTGTGTGTGTGTGTGTGTGTGTGTGTGTATGTGTGTGTGTGTGTGTATGTATGTATGAGTATGTGTGTTATGTTACCGCGATCATGAAGTTTTCAGTCTCATCGTATGTCAATTTACTGAGTAATTCAGTAATAATATTTTTGCATTCATGCAGAGAAAGATTGTGGAAGTACTTAATTCTGTTAAATTTATTGTAGAGGTAGGGTCCCAGGTAATAATTGTGTCGCTGAGTGAAGGCTAGGTTTGAAGATGGAATGGTGCAGATTTTGTCCTTACGTCTTTTATTAGATGGAATCGCATGTAAAGGTGTAAGTCGGTGTTGTAGGGTTGAAGTGTGTGGTGTTGGTGATCAGGTTGGTAGGCGAGAAGTCAAGTCAAAGACATGTTTGATTGTTGGTGGTCGTTTATTGAATAACCAAAAACTGAATAAAAGTACTACAAGTATAACTTACTGACTAAGCATAACGTGACGGACATTACACGTGCAACCTAATAAAGGCATATTGCTATGTCGCAACACTACATCTCCCCCGAAAAGATAAGGGTACACACCCTTCCTTAAGAAAAAAAAAATGTTAACATATAATCAACATAAAACAATAGTAAACATTTTTATACTAAACATGCTGTAACTGTAAACAACTCTTAAACTAATCATAAAACAATTTCGTATTATTCTTATGAACTAATATTTCTTTATTTTTCTTAGATATTAAAACATTAGGAGACATATCCTTTAACACTTTATAAGGTCCTTCATAAACATTATCAAGCTTATTACCTACTTGGTTCTTTAACAATATTAAATCACCTGTATTATATTTCACACTATTACAATTCTTATCGTACATACACTTTCTACTAATTTTACTCTGTAACAAATTCTGCATAGCGTCTGCTTGTGCTTTTTGCAATCTGTATTTCAGCTCTTTGGGATAATCGTCATGATTATAGAGAGGATCGATTCCCTTTGATAAATTACTTGGTAAATTACACGTTTTGCCAAATACAAGTTCGTATGGAGTGTATTTCGTCTCTGAATGAACGCTTGTGTTAAAAGAAAAACACCAGAATGGAACCCAGTCACTCCAATCGGCTTTATTATTTTGGCACTGTATTCGTAAATACGCGCCTAAATGTTTGTGCGTATTTTCTATAGCACCTAAGGTCTCGTGGTGGTATGCGGTAGAAATATGTTTTTCGATACCTAATAATCTACACGTTTCGACCATTACGGATGACGTAAATTCGGTTCCTCTATCGGAAATGACGGTTTTTGGCACTCCGTAACGAAGGACAAAGTTTGTGACGAACGCTTTCGTCACCGTTTCCGTATCCTTACGAGGCAAAGGATAAGCTTCTACGTATTTACTTAAATCGCACTGTAAAGTGAGAATATACTTATTATCATAATTATCTACATCTAATGGACCCATAATATCTAAACTAATTCTTTCGAAAGCCGTACTGGCTGTAGAAGTTATTGTCATAGGCTCTTTAGTATACCTGTTCGTGTGCTTTTGAATCTGACAACTTTTACATTTCTTTACGAAGTTAATGACGTCATTTGTTATTCCTGGCCAAAAATAATATTTTTTAATATTATTTATCATGCGGTTTATACCTGCATGTCCACTAGTGGGTAAAATATGAAAATCATTTAATATAGTTATTATTTCATCTTTATCAGTTATTCTTGTAACTTCTTTTGTAATAAGAAACTTTAGCGACGTGGTTTTATACCTATCTATACTGCGCAGTAAACTTTGTATATTTTTATCGACACTCTTATTCTTTATTATGAGTAAGTCGTTAATATTTAACTGTTTGCACAACTTTTCTAAATCCCTCACTAACACTTCTTGAGTAGATAATGATCGGGTATTAAGAAATATCGCTGACTGCGATGGAACATATGTGCAATAACTAGCGTCGCTTACAATATTATTTGACTGTCTAAGACACTTATTATTATAATTGTCTGAAAATCTCAACTCAATAATATCTTTAGGCCGTTTGAGTACTTCAACTGCTGTAGGTTGATCAGGCCTACGGGCGGTCGAAGACTCGGTCGGTCGGTCTGTGTTAATTTCCTTAAGGTCTATCTTTTTCTTTTGAGCTCTTGTTAGTACTGATACTACTTGCTCGTGCATTTCCTTTAAATCTTTCGACGTAACCGGGAGACGACTTAACGCATCTGCAGCTGCATTATGTCGGCCTGGCACGTATTCTACCTCAAAATCGTATTCTTCTAAATATAAACGGAACTTCGTTAATCGGCTAGATGGGTCGTTTAATCCGAATAGATAAACAAGGGGCCTATGGTCAGTAAATATTTTGAATTTTCGGCCATATAAATAAGGTCGAAAGTGGCGTACAGCCCAAACGATGGCTAATAATTCTAACTCAATAACTGGGTATCTGGTCTCAGCTGGTTTAAGGCTTCGACTTGCATACGCTATGACTTTACCATTGCTGTTGGACAAAATTCCACCTAGGCATTTCATGGGGTTAAGTTTTAAGTTAACTTCCCTTAATCGGTTAAACACACACATAAGATTTTTATTATGGTGTTCCATAGATTTTCCTATTACGACACAATCATCTAAGTAAATAAAACATTTTTCAAAGTTAAGGCCTGCCATTGCTATGGTCATGAGCCTGGAGAAAACACTGGCACTGGTCTTGAGACCCATGGGACAGCGTTTCATCTGATACTGTTTTCCTGCTGTGAATGCTGTGCATTTGCGTGAATTACTGTCTAAAGAAAGTTGATACATCTTATTTAAACTAAATGATGTATATTTACGCGATTTTGGATCTAAAGACAATTGATAATAAGATTGAGAAAGGTCTAACTTGGAAAAATAAATACTTCCGGACAATGAGTCAAGTATTTCGGTGATATTTGGAAGTGGAAATTTGTCATCCTGTATTTTATTATTTAGCTGTCGATAATCGATGACTAATCTCCATTTTTTCTCGTTTGATTTATCAGCTTTTTTTGGGACTAACAGAACTGGACTTGACCACTCTGACACGGTCTCCTCTATGATGTCGTTTTTCAGCATCTCTTGGATTTGTTTCTCAATTTCTCCTTTCAAAGCTTGGGGAACTCTATAAGGTTTTACATAAGCGGGACTAACGTTTTCTTTTAAAATTATATTATGTTGCATTAGATTTGTGACTGATAATTTATCGCCTGGTAAGTGGAAAACATCGGCGTATTTCGCACATATTTTCTCAATTTCTAACTTTTCTTCTCTATTCAAGTAATTTAAATCAAGCAGTTCAAATAAATTTTTGACGCGGCTGACTGATTTATTTTCGTCATTAAACTGGCAAATATCAAAATTATTGATTGATTGCATTGGGACATTATATAAATTAATATCGACTTCCTTTTCGGTCGTATTTAAAATTCTTATGGGAATGCTACCATTGCAAGGTTTTGAAATCATTCCGGCAATAAAAACACCTTCCTTTATTTCCTGTGCTAATATGACGGTATCGTCAGTAGAGCTGCAAGGAATATATTTAATTATCTCGCAACGCGGCGGTATCACGTGAATATATTCACTCAGGCTATTGCCTATTTTTATGCACACGGTTTTGTCATTTGAAAATAGCTTTAAAGACGATGTGTTATAGTCTATAATTGCATTGAAACGTCTAAAAAAATTCTCTCCTAATATTCCATTCGCTGAGCATGACATGTTCTTAAAAACATAAAACTTCTCTCTAAAAGTAACATTATCATACATTAAATCTAAATAAATGTATCCTTCGGAATACAATTGACCACTAACGCCTTTAATTGTAATTTTATCATAGTATAATTCATTCATTAAATCAATGTGCTGACTTAACCACTCGTATTTTAATACGCAAAGGCTTGCACCACTATCTACTAATAAACTTATTTTCTTATCTATACTTAAGTTGCTTACGCTGAGAGACACGACGCTACTCATATTATAATTTAAAATAAAGTGCTCATTCATTGAAGGCACGAAAAAACTCGCTATTCGGTGCAACTTGAGTGCGCTCCGGTGTGTCTGTCGAAGTGCGCTGCGCTTGCATTACATTCGCGCTATTTTGCATGTACCGAGGTGTCGAACCTCGATAGCGGCCTCGCGTGGTGCCTCTGGTAGGCTTACCACGACCATGGTTTTGACCATACGATGAGCCATTATTATTATGGTACTGTGGCTTGATATCACGACCAGTGTTCGAATACCGATTCGAACTAAAATAAACTCTCGAGCGTCCTCTATTATGCGCGTAGCCTCTATTGAAGTTTTGCCTAATTTTCATTACAGGCTGTTCATCGGTGGGCGATAAAGAATTCTCGTCGATCGCGGTTCTAATGGCCTCTGGAAGAGAGTTGAACTTTCGCGCGGCTATGATAGTACTCAAACGCTGATTAGACAAACCATCTGCAAAACGTTTAATCGCGATTTTTTCATTTAATTGACGTAATATATCATATTTCTTATCGTCTCCGTCGGCTTGAGCTATTGTTAAATTTACGAACAATTGTTCTAAATCGGCACCAAACTTCTCGATGGATCTACGTCCTTGTTTTATTTCGTGAAGTTGTGATTGGATTGCGACTGCAGATTTTTTCTGAATTAAATGAGTTCTCATGTCGTTAATTAAACTCTCTACTGTCGCGTATTTTGATTTTAATCTTAATTTAGCGCTCGCGGAAAGTCTCGTTTTAAGTACGAACTCTATTAATTGTTTATGCGCGTTTTCATCAATCATAGAACTGTAAAGTTGTATAGAATCTATTAATTGAGAAGTGATTTGCTCCTGGCCGGTCATTACGGGCAACAGGGCTATCGCTGTTTTTATATCGAAGTTATCCGCCATTTTTAAACTATCTGCACCGTCCTGAGAATCGTCGAGTGTCTTATTCTTTTCTACCGTAAACACTAAACTTAAAATAAACCTGTAAATAGAATGGATATTTTCTATGTACTTATTAATTACTTGGACTGTCTCTCCTATTAACTCAGAGTTCTCTATTTTTATTTTTATTTCAGACGAAATAGGCTCCAAACGACTGTATACTATTTGGGCTTCTTTAAATTTATTTTGAGCTGTTTGAGAGTTTTGTCTTCTAATGGGACCAATCTTAACAAGGTACTCTCTAATGTTAACTAATTTCTCATATAAAATTTCAAGCTCTGTTAAGGACATTACAAATTAATTAACTAATTGACACTGAATGGAAAAGGTCTTGGCATAACTTTAGGAACGGGCTTACTTTAACATATTATGATGTTGAGGACGGCTCCACGTGGCATCGGGCGGCGGCGGCGGGTCGGCACGTGGCATGGGGCTGCAGCGGGCGGCGGCGGCGGCGGCGGCGCGGCGGCGGAGGCTCGACGCTCTGCTGCTGGGTGGGCCGGGCTATACCCTGGACTCCGTGTGGGCCGGGCTATACCCTGGACTCCTCTTGATGTGTAATTTCATGATTTTCTTCTTTTGTGACTGCTGACTTGGTTAGGATTCTTCTTAATTGGTTTTAGATTGAGTGTTCTTCATTATTTCACACGTCGATATTTTTCGTAAGTATATTGGAATTTTCTTCTGGATACGCTGCTGGTTTCATGATTTAGTCGCTGGGGTCATCTTTTTCATTTTGGTAGCCGAAGTTTTCTTGAATTTTTAGCTTCTGGTCTTCATTTTAGTGCAGGTTGCCGGGTCTTCATTGATTTATTTTCTGATAGGCAGCGGGGTCTTCTTTGGGTTCTTACTGCAGGGTCGCCATGAAGTGTGTGGTGTTGGTGATCAGGTTGGTAGGCGAGAAGTCAAGTCAAAGACATGTTTGATTGTTGGTGGTCGTTTATTGAATAACGTGACGGACATTACACGTGCAACCTAATAAAGGCATATTGCTATGTCGCAACACTACAGGGTCAGCGTATTAAAGATGAATAGTTGGCGGACAGATAAGACTTTACAGAGTTCATACAACTTATGAGTGGGGAATAAAATAGGGCGGTTAGTGGCCACTTTCAAAATAGCGCGTTGTGCTATTTCTAGTGGTTTTATTATGGTTTTCGCGGCACCTCCCCAACAAGTTATGCAGTATGTTAAAATGGATTGACATAAAGCAAGATAGGTGTTTTTAATAATTTGAGGATTTGCGATTTTCCGTAGCGTTTTAAATACATAAATTAATTTTCTCACTCTGGAGCACAGATTATTAATGTGTGTGTTAAATTTTAGATGTTTGTCTAGGGTTACGCCAAGGTATTTAATTGTTTCAGTTGAGACTATCTGGGGACAATCACATCCATTTAAATTTGAACATTTGTGTGCATATATGGAGAAGGATGAATCAGGTTGATTAACTGAGGAGGCGGAAAAGGGGATAAATTTGGTTTTGGACGCGTTAAGGGTTAGCGAGTTAGTTTGTAGCCAATTTAAGACGACATTAAAGCTAGTTTGGGCGTGGACTTGTAGTTCTGGCCACGAGTCGGCGTATAAAAGAACAGCTGTATCATCGGCGTAAGAAGATATATAAGTGTTTTGAATTTTTAAGTTACATAGGTCATTTATAAAAACTAAAAAGAGCAAAGGCCCGACTACACTACCTTGTGGAATTCCATGGCAAGACGAGGTACTAAGTTCATCACTTAGATGACCTCCAATTTTCACTTTTTGTGAACGGCCCGAGAGGTATGAACGGAACAACTCCAGTTGCAATCCTCGGATGCCAATATCACTGAGTTTATTTAATAGAGCAGCCGTGGGCACTGTGTCGAACGCCTTTTGTAAGTCTAAAAATATAGTTATAACTTTTTACGATTGTTAATTAATTTTACGATTTTACTAATTAATTGAAGAGTAGCATCTGCAGTAGATTTATTTTTACGGAAGCCAAATTGTTGAGGGGATAATAGATTATTTTTTTCTAGGTAACTAATAAGGTTTTTGTTAATTATACGTTCCAGAAGTTTAGAGAAAGCTGATAATACGGAAATTGGACGATAGTTGGTTGTATCACTCCTGTCTCCACTCTTGAAGATGGGATGAATTATAGCTTTTTTAAAAGCTCTAGGGAATACACCGGTTTGAAAACAAAGATTAAATATAAAACTTAGTATAGTTGACCAAAGTTTTGAATATCTTTTTAGGATCATTGCAGAGATTCCATCCCATCCTGTAGCGGCATGTGGCTTAAGACTACGAATAGCATCCAATACTTCAATGAGTCAATTGTAATACCCAGTAATACAGTTTCATTTACTAACTGTAGCTTATCGTTATTTGATGTCAAATTTGTCTCTACTTGTCTTACATTAGGCAAAGTGAATTTAATGCATTTCGTTTTCTTGGAGTTAAGAGCTAAATTATTTACAGTGAAACTATTAGCAACTATGGAAAGAGCACTGTTTGCATTGTCAAAATTGACTTTTTGTCGCTTCAACTTAAATATAAGTGAAGTATCATCAGCAAACAGTACTATCTCACATAATTTATCTACCAAAAACGGTGAAACGTTAACATATACAAGAAATAAAAATGGTCCTAAAATCGAGCCTTGGGGAACACCCATAGTGACAGGACAGCCAGCCGAACGCACTCCATTTATGTCGACTAGTTGAGTTCTGTTTGTCAAGTGTGATTCCAACAATGTAAGAGCTTTGCCAGTTAGCCCATAATATTTAAGTTTCATAAGTAGAGTGGCATGATCTACACAATCAAACGCTTTCGATAGATCGCAAAATACACCCACAGCATCAAGACGCTCCTCCAAAGCACTAAATATGTGTTTGACCAACGCGACACCAGCGTCAGTTGTAGATCGACCTTTGGTGAAACCTTTGAGAAGGCCGTGAATACTAAAGTGCGAAAGCATTTGATGCAGCATAATTTTTTCAATTTTTTTACTCAGTACTGGCAAAACTGATACAGGCCTAAAATTATTGGGATCATGTTTCTCACCAAATTTAAAAAAAACACCTGCAACTCACAGCTGTGACCATAATTGCAATAAATACCTATAGGTATGTTTTCAATGGTTTAAATGGTTTAGCACTGCACAAGCTACTATGATATTGGCTGTTATTGATAGTTTCATTGCCAAGCCGTTTTGTAAGCATGGAAACTTTACCGCCTTTTTCACACTCCAAATGAACGTTCCGCTGAGTTTCTAGATTTTATTTGAACTTTATTATATACTAGCTGTTCCAGCTTCGCCTTAAAAAGTTTTCCCGTGGGAATTCAGAGATAAAAAGTAGCCTATGTTTTTTCTCAAGGTCTAGACCATATCTGTACCAAATTTCATTCAAATCCGTTCAGTGGTTTTGGCATGAAAGAGTAACAGACAGACAGACAGACGCATTTATAATATTATGTACTTAGGATCTTATCCTTAACCCCTTCCTTCATTGGAAGAAGACCGTGCCCCAGCAGTGGGGGGGGGACGTGATGCGTCGATGATATCTCTCATCATGTGGAGTTGTGGGATTTGAAATTGGAGTCAATAAATGAGAATGGCCAAATCTGACCCGCTTTGCAGCCACTAACCAAATCTATTTTTATTCAATGATAAAAGTGTTCTATATAAGGGAAAAATATTTAAAAAACTAAACCATGTTGAAATAAAAAAAAACTTGAAGGGTGTCACACCCGTATTTATGAAGAAGTTATTACTTCTTGCTAAGTATTTTATTAATTAAGTAATTACTTGAATCTAGAATTCTTCAGTAGAAAGTATCGGAATTGACAGGTCTATCTTCAAGCAATTACTTGAGTAGGTATTTACTTTTACTCAAGTAATCACTTAGAGCAAGAGCACACGGTGCGTTGCGGCGGCGGTGCGGTGCCGGTGCGGTGTCGCAGTGGGCACACGAGCGTTGCGGCGTCGCCACGTTCTTATGCCGCCGTGTTTCCCTTCCTCGTGTCGCAAAATAACTGAGCGGTGCCGCTCCGCCGCCGCCCCCCGCCTCGTCTTGGTGGTTGCAAGTCCGGTGCGGCGCCGGAGCGCATCGTGTGCATGCTACAGATATTTCTATGTAAAACGACGCAGCGACACCGCTCCGGCGCCGCACCGCTGCCGTAACGCATCGTGTGCTCTTGCCCTTACTTGTTTATAAATACGGGTGTAAGACACGTAAAAAGTGGTCAAAAGCCTAATAAATATACTTAACGTTAAATGTAGTCTTAAAAACCTCCTAAATGTAAGATATTTTTTTTTTGTAAAAAAATAACACGCGTATTTATTTTATTGTAGATTTTAACGTATACAGGTACGAATTTTTTAATTCTGATTTTATTTAGGGCCTAGGTATAACATGCTGCGCATGTAGGTTTCGGCTTAGTATACTTACCCTTTTTGCAACTTCCTGTATACATTTGATTTAGGTATAAAACATACGATGTACGTACTTATGTACGTTGTACGTACGTTATTAGTAAAAAAACATGGACGAAGTATCAAATTATTTATACTTCAGGTTCTGACATCAATCGTTGTTTTCATTGCTCTGGTCTTCTTATGGTTTTACTGCCAGTACAAAACAAGTTTTTCAGTCACATGACGAGGTGGGCAGACCAGCATACAACTAGATTGACGTATGTGTGTATAACAGCGAGGTGTGTGGGATACGAAAAACTCTACGTAACATGTTTTCTGTTTACGTGAAAACTTTGCTCAATGAAAGATGTGTTTTGCTGACGCTATTTTGGTACGTACGAAGAATTAGGGCTATGTTATATGCAAATAAAAAACGGTGTAAGAAATTTTGTAGTCATTTGTACTAATCTGTGCGAATAAAGTAGGTTGACGGTACAAGTTTAGACATTCGTTTTTCAAAACATATCAGATACAAGACCCTTGGGGAATAAAACATAACGGCAGTAAATGTCGACAAATTGAACACTGTGTCGCAGTTTGTATTTTGGCAAACCGTTGCTCATAAAGTCCACTTCGGGCCGGAGTGTGGTCATTAAAACGAGAACAACGGTCGTTGTTTTATTAGTTTTTAATGCTGCAGAATATTTTTCACAAATGACCAATTTTATTGTATCTCTAACTCGCCTCACAAGTATTTCCAAATCCTGCCAAGAGCTGGGGAGTATGGCAATAACCCTCCAGCATTTGGGGAGGATCATGTCCTACAGTGTATTTTTACGGGTGAGTGAGAGATAATAAGCTAACATTCAGCGTAACAGGATGTTGAATTTTGATCTTGAAAATATCTCCGCACACGTAGCAACTGGCATAAAATAATAATAATCATCATCATCATCAGCTTTCTGTTGCCCACTGTTGGATACAGGGCTCCTTTTTGGTTCGCCATTTTTTCCGTTCCTGTGCCGCTCTGGTCCACTGCTTCCCCACAACCCTGCAGATGTCATCGGACATCAATATAAAATAAAGTAGTTTGTTAATGTTGTTGTTTTCTTGCTAAATTACCTTGACTCCTTTTTGAATACAGTGTTCTACCCGGAATTTCCTGGATAGTTGAACAGTGAACACGATGGAAGTATTCCCAATGCCACACTCAGGACTCACAAATAGACTTGCCAAAACTTTAATAGCGGTCGTGGATTTAAAAGTAGTAAAATTCTCATTTATAACGAGCACGTGTAAGCTATAAGTAGTTAGGTTTCAGTTTCTAAGATGATTAAATCTACCTAAGCATAAACTTAAGTCCTACTCAACGTCAAATCGGCTAATTAACGCGTTTCATACTTCTGCGGTGCGTCGCTGCGCTCGCTGCGTTGTTTTTCATAACGTTATTTTTCAGGGTTATACCTATCTTTCAAAATCTGAATTAAAAACTGAATGATAGTATTTGGAAGAAAAAATGTGATACACTAATAACACACAGTACACAGTATGATAAAGATGTTATTTTATGTTTTCTTCGATAAATCTAACTGAACGGCGGCGCAGGCGGCGTAGATATAAGATTTATCCTATGACTAAGTTCATCGAACTTCAAAGACGAGACGTCTTTAAAAGCGGATGTTGCTATAAATTGCCATTTTTGTTGGGCGCCGTTCCATCGCAGTATTAGCAATAATTAGTGCAATAAAACAGACATAGTACATGTTGTAGTAATGGACTTTTTACATTCCAATTTTTCTGCCAATTTCCAATCTTCGCACTAGTTTTACCTACGTGCTTGAGAGATTCTGGTTCTGAAAGTATTATAAAAGATTTTAAATACCTACCCCGCTTTGCTGATCTCTCTCTTATTGTTTATGCACTCACGAAAAATTTCAAAGTCCACTCACTAAATGCCGACGACAATTTATTCAAACTAAATATTTAAGTTGTAGTTGGTAATATTCTGATGCGCTGTTAAACAGTACTTCAATATTATAGAAGACTTCATTAAGCTAACTAGGTGCTAATTTCACTGGAACTTTTTCATTGCTCGCGAGTGTAGGTATTATATTATTGGATGACTTTCAGTTTTCACTGTCCCGATATAAATCGGTATCGTGTGTTTGTAAACAAAATACTTGCTGCATCATTTTATTTTACGTTTCGCGAGTATTTGTTGCAGGATTATAATGTGTGGGTGGGGTATTCTATATTATTATAATTTATTTATATAGGTATGGTCCGAAAATAAATTATAACATTGTATCTATTTATAATTTCTTTCCACGATGGTTATTAAAATACGTTAAATTGGGTAATTCAATCCTGCGCGAATCAGACATTCACTGGAAAATCTTAATTTTAGAAAATAAATATTTCGATGTTGGGTTCTAAGTTACTTAATCTCTAAGTAGGTATATAGATCACATGTGTACTTAAAAAGTGAGATAAAAAGTCTGAAAGGAGATGGAATTGCTTCGTCTAGGAATCCATAGCATTCCTCTACGCCATGCATTGGCACAGATCCAACATAAAATTTCGTAATAAATATGAATGTTAAGAATTTTAAGTATATATCTGCTCATTCGTAAGAATTAGAAAATTAACTGATAAGTACTTATTCAGAAAAACTCAGCCACATGCAACCAATGCTATTCAATAGTTTTTGTATGCATCGCATCCCATGATGTAAATTGCATCTAAACACATACCTAATGATGTTTTATGCGAGGTAACCAGAATCTGTCAAAATACTTCATAAGTAATTATAATACCTAGGCTCTTACCTAATGAAACCTCACACCTGTTTAGTAAGGCGGACATGTATTAATGACATTATCAAGCCGTGAAGAAGATGGGTGGGATACAGAGATCACGACAGATCTACGAGGATGATATGATTTAGAAGTGAACTATGTAGCTAAACTTCAAGTGATTAGCACCATCCTTAAGTCCTGAGTCTTATGAGTTAGATTGGAGCATATTCTGGTCGTCTTCCTCTGCATTAGCACATCTGTTTGACCCATATTAGTAAAGGGCTAAAGCTGTTGTTTCAGATTCTAAGGTTTAAAATCTGTGGAGACAGTGGTGTGTGCCATTTGAGGCAAATATACTATTTTTTCTAAGATCCTCTACAAAAGCCTACTTTAATTAGCGGGATATTGTAGTTTCATGGAAACTTTAAGAACCCATGCCCAGCATTGGATAGTTATAGGCCGATGTAGGTATGGACCAGAGTATTTATACACTCACAGGCAATGAAAAGGTTCCACTCAGAAAAGCACCAAATTACTTCTAAACGGAAAAGGATAACTTAATAACGTGTTCTGCAACATTGAAGTACATTTAACAGAGCCTCAGGATATTACCAACTAAAAACGGTAATATTTTGTTCCAATTTTAAATTAAATCTTTGAAAAAATTAGTGCCTGTCTTTTGGAATCAGAATTTTGTGAGTGGAACTTTTTCATTGCCCGGGAGTGTATTAACTGGTCATCCATAAAATAGGTATGTACTTACCTATTTCGCAAAGATTCATCTAAAATGAACGTCTTTTAGGCCCCCTGAACTTCAAACAGTTTGCTATTTCTGCTGAATGAGTCACAAAACTGCAGTGCTCCAATTCTAGTGCAGTCCCACTTATAGAACAAAGACTTTTATAACTAGGCCAATTGGTAACAAGAAACACGCTTACTTCATAGTACGAATTTCTTGGCAGGAAGTGAAAATTTATGTTGCAGAAGCGGTGGGTATGTCATATTTATGATGTAGCTGTCGTTTTAATAATAGAATTTAAGAATCTACCTGATTTTTGTTTTGCGCTGTAGGATTGAGTAATATATTCAAGGCTAAGTGACTACTACAATTTTCAAAACGTATAATTATAAAACTTTCATTATTATTGTCAATACAGTTACTGTCCAAACGCAAAACCTCATATAGGTACCTAGCTATACATTACTATTACAGTCCACTAAAATATCGAATAGGGTAAAAGCAATTTTTTAGTCTAAATAAAATCATTACAAGGTTCGCACGTCTTTCAATCAAAAGATCCTCCACGCAAAATTCAACCTTACGGCCTTAACATTATGGTCCTAACCGAACCGCATGCGTGTGAGCCACCGACCGGTCGCGAGTGAGCCGAGAACAAAAGCCGTGAGATAAGGAGTGAATAGACGAACATTTTATTGCAAAAATAAGTGTTATAAATTATTGGACATTCAAATTAACTTTGTGAAACACATGTTGTTAACTTTATTAAAACAGTTACAGTGAACTATATACGCATAAACACCTATAACTGAGTGAGAATTTAGTGTACCTAAACGGATTGCAGTGTTTTAATGAATAAACTGAGCGAGTCATCGTGGTTTAACGGCTATTAAATCACTACACACATTATAACCTGCGTGTCCTGCGACGCTATTACAATACGGTGTTTACCTACAATACCTACAAAGTGTTTTGCGTTATATAAGTTATATTTAAAGCAAGTTAACAATGGAGGATCTACTTATATGTCAGCACGAGCTTCTGGAGACCTTAAAAAGATCTGAAACTAATTACAAAAAGACGCCTAAGGAGAGGATTAAGAGAAGTTACATAGAAACGAGGTTAGAAACATTAGAACAGCTTTGGAAAGACTTTAAAGACGGTCATAAGAGTATTATTGTGAAAATTACTAAACAAGAAGACAGAGAAGATTCATATTTCGAAGAAAATACCTATGAAACCTTTGAAGAGTTGTACACACAATACAAGGCCACCTTAAAGGAGCATCTTCAGCCGTTCTTGGAGCCATCTACTCCTTCTTCACCACCTCCTCACACTTCTACACCGATGGGTAATGTACAGAAATCATTAGATGACGAAGTTAAGTTGCCTATGATCGAGATACCTAAGTTCAGTGGCAAGTATGAAGAATGGCAGACGTTCTACGACTTATTTTCTTCACTCATACACAACCACAAGCGCTTATCACCTGTACAAAAGTTACATTACTTAAAGGGTAACTTAGTTGGAGAACCAGAAGCAATGTTACGCAATTTTACTACAACTAATGCAAACTATACCGAGGCGTGGAACCTATTAGTGAAGCGATACAACAACAAGAGATTTAATTGCAATGCATTATTGAAGTTATTATTTACACATAGATCAATCAACACGGAGTCGGCGAGTTTAATTAAACAATTAGTAGACACCTTTTCTACCTGTTTGAATGCTTTGAAAAATATGGAAGTGCAAACTGATACCTGGGACTTGTTGATTGTCTACTTGGTCGTATCAAAGTTGGATACTGAGTCTATGAGACAGTGGGAACAGCATCTAAGCGGAAGCAGCATTGAATTGCCTACCTGGTCGGAACTGCGAGACTTTCTAGAAGCTAGATTCAGATCATTAGAGATGATAGACAATAATAAGATCACTACGCAGAGGACAAGTCAACCTAAACCTATTGTGAAACCTAAGACCTTCCATACAAACATGAATAGAGACGTGAAAACACACGACATCAAGTGTGCAATGTGCAGCGGAGAGCACTACATCTACAATTGCAAGAAATTCGGAGAGATGCCTACTAACGAGAGACAGAACTTCGTGCAGACCAACAAGCTATGCTTCAACTGCCTCGCGCCGTCCCACTCGGTGCTGAGGTGCCGGCAGGCGGCGTGCTGCAGGCGCTGCGGGCGGCGCCACCACTCACTCCTGCACTTCGAGCGAGAGCAGAACACGGAGAAGCCCACTGAGAGTCAAACGACGAGTACATCTACAGGTATTTCCAGCGAGTCGTCGTCGAGAGGTAAGCCTTTGTCTAATGATACACACATTGTAACCAATTTTTCTAGTGAGCAAATGAAACCTAACTGTGTACTTTTAGCTACTGCTAATGTGATAGTTGAGAGTAAAAATGGTTGCAAATATATGATTAGAGCTTTATTAGACCAAGGGTCACAGGCATCATTTGTCACAGAGGCGACCGTTCAATTACTTAATCTTAAACGAGAATCAGTAAGTGGTTGGGTGTCAAGCTTGGGAGACGGGCAAACGAGAATTAAACACATGGTCTCACTTTGCGTGAAATCACGCCACAATCCCAATGCATCAGTTCGAGTAGAAGCGTACGTACTACGTTCACTTACAACACTTTTACCCACTACTAAACTTAGCACACCTGACGGGTTAAACTTCGAGAATTTAGAGTTAGCTGACCCAGGGTATGCCACACCAGGGAGAATCGACATTCTACTTGGAGCGGAGATCTACAGCGACGTTCTACTGGACGGCGTCATAAAACATCCAAAAGGTAACTTACTGGCACAGAATACTATTCTAGGTTGGGTGTTATCTGGAAGGATGTCTCGAGAATCCATCACCGCGCAGAGAAATATCACAAGCTTGCATGTTCATGTTAAAGAAGATGAGATGCTGAAGCTATTTTGGGAGTTAGAAAACGAGCCTAATAAAATAGAAAAGAGATTGTCAAGAGAAGAAGAAAATTGTGAAGAGTTCTACAATGGTACACACGGCAACTCCAAATGGTTGGCAGGGCACACAAACGTAGTGTATGTGTGCACACTAACGTGGTCTATGTGTGCAATAAAGCAGAAATCGGTAAATACACCAGTAACAAACCACACACACACACACAACAGCACAAACGAGTTTGCGCGTAGGCAAACGCCCTTATACCAGCTGTGACATAAAAATATCAACCGGTCGAGTAAGTCAAATAGTTATAACATTGACTTGAAGCAAAATTTCACAACCTGTAGCTATACTCTTCGTAGCTCATTGGTAGTATGTTAGACTTATGAGACATAGGTCGTGAGTTCGAGTCCACTGATCGGTATTTTTATTTTACTTTATTTAAATTTAGCGTTAATTTAAACGCTGTTGAGTATAAAATAAATTTATTTGAAATTGACAAATGACTACAAGCTGCATAGCTGTCGACTATTTCTCTTCGCTAAAAATATATGATTCGTTCTTCATTTGAGAAGTAAAACCATTCTACCCTCATACAATATGAATAAACGAAATTAGTTTTTAGTTTTAGTGACAATTCACCTCTGCGTCTGCATAGTGATTCACTTTGTGATTTGTCAATTTATAATTAATTTATCTTCGCAGTCACTATGGAAAGTCATTTAACCATGTTCAAAAAGGCGGAGATAATCGTATTTATATGAACAAAACATTACAATTAGTGAAATCGCAAGACGTTTAACGGTAAGTAACATAGAATTGAAAATATTTTATTTGACTGTTAGAATATTTGTATTTGTATAAGCTAAGTATTTGTTTTTTTTTGTTTGCAGAGGAGAACTGTTCAATTATGGGTTCACCAATACGCAGATTCGGGACATGTAGACAGTAGTCGTCTATACGGATGCATCACCACGCCATCGAGAAATCGTAGCTGCACATAGCGCTGATCCGTTCTGCAGCACCCGTTCTATGGCCACAACACATAATCTATCCCTACAAACCGTACGGGTTCACTTGCGTGCTGCTGGGTTGCGGTGTCGGAGGCCGACGAAGAAAATTGCTCTAACCGATCAGCATCGTCGAAACAGAGTGCGTTTTGCGACTGACTATTTTAAACTTTGATTGGTGCAATAATGTGGTGATATTTAGTGATGAAAAGTCCTTTAAGTCAGACAAGGATGGATGGTAAGATATTATGGCGAAAAAGTGGTGAAAATTATAGTTATTGGGGTTAGCTCAGTAATTTGTATTTTTCCATTTGTATAAGATTTTAGTTATTTTGTTAAATACTTATTATTATTTACAATTATGGGTAAGCCAATGTGTTAATGATGTTATTGTTACTGAGGTTGGAATAAGTTATCTTATTTCTAGCTAATTAACATGTTGATTCATATAACTAATGACTTGCCTATTTACTTTAGTAAAACAGCCAGTCCATCCTTTTCTGATGTTTATAATGATATAAAACTGCTAATTGAAAATTTTCCTTATTAATATAAACTACAACTATGTTTTAAAACGAAAAACAACAAAAACGTAACATCCTTAATGTTTATGTTACGGCAAGAATAAATTTTGTAATTTTAACACTTAATAGCTTGTTTCATTTACTTTCTGTGTTGCTTTTATTCGTATATACTACAATAATATTATTAACCATATTAAAAATAAATTAAATCTATAAAAAAAAAACAAAAAAGGAATATTGTAAGTTCAGTGGGATTTGAACCACCATACCAAATAATGTAAGTCTTGTATCATACCAACTGAGCCATTCAATCTATTACAATGCATTGCAAAATTTTGCTTCATATTATAAAAACAATGAATCATTGTCACTGGCACAACTACATGCTTACAATATCCGTGTGTGGGTTGCCCAGAACTAAATAATTACGTCGACGTCGCTGACACACACATACACTACCTACGTTAGTGTGCCCTGCCAACCATTTAACGTTGCCGTGTGTACAACAGTTAGAGACGAGGAAGGAAGGTATGTAGTAAAGCTTCCATTTAAAAGCGAGAACCCAGAGTGTCAAAATGGTCGATTGAGAGAAATAGCTGCCAAGAGATTCGAGTACTTAGAGAGAAAGCTGACTAAAAACAATAAGCTTCGCGAGGAATATCATAAGGTAATGGATGAATACATAAAATTAGAGCATATGGTTCCAGTGCAAGCAGCTGATATCGACAATCCTAAAGCAGTGTATCTTCCTCATCATGCTGTACTGAGGGATGATAAAGACACAACAAAAGTTCGAGTTGTTTTCGACGCATCGTGTAAAGGTGTGAATAACAAGTCGCTCAACGATGATCTCCTAGTAGGTCCTAAATTACAACAAGACTTACGACACATCTTGATGCGTTGGAGAACACACAGAATCAGTATAACAGCAGACATTGTCAAAATGTATCGAATGGTACGCGTAGCTGATGAAGATACTCACTTCCAGAGAATATTGTGGAGAGATGCACCAGATAAGCCGATTGAACACTACAGACTTTTGAGGCTAACATTCGGGACTGCTTGTGCACCTTATCTTGCTGTGAAATCACTACAAAGGCTAGCAGATGACGAGAAACATAAATATCCACTCGCTGCAGAGATAACAAAGACGGATTTCTACATCGATGACCTTTTGACAGGATGCGACACTGAAGAAGAAGCACTAACAATCTACAATGAGATGAATGACTTAATGAGAGCAGGTGGGTTCGACCTTCAAAAATGGAGTAGCAACAATGAGAACGTGATGAAATACATAAGTGAGAACAAGCGAGCTGATCAAGAAGTTCCCCTCAAGGTCAACAGTTTGGTGAAAATACTAGGAGTGTGTTGGAATCGGGATACAGATAGTTTTGAATACACATTGAATATGTTAGAGCCGAGACACCCGATTACCAAACGTAATATTCTTTCTGAGGTAGCCCAACTGTACGACCCTGAAGGATGGATTGCGCCTGTCGTCGTTGTGGCGAAAAAGATCATACAGAAGTTATGGAAGACAGGCCTAGACTGGGATGATTCTGTAGAAGGTGAGCTACTTGAAGAGTGGTTAACTTACAGAAAAGACTTGGACAACATTAAACACATCACGATACCAAGGTGGTCACACAACTCCACTACGTCGAAGACGGAGTTACATGTGTTCGCAGACGCTTCCCAGGCAGCTTATGGAGCAGCAGTTTATATCCGAGTCATTGAAAACGAAAACGTTTATGTGAGCCTCATTACTGCCAAAACCAAAGTTGCACCTGTGGAAAAGCAAATTTCTATTCCTCGACTAGAGTTATGCGGCGCAGCTATGGCAGCTGCACTAATCTCAGAAGTATCGCAGGTATTGAACATCAATAAGGAAAATCTGCACGCGTGGACGGACTCAACCATCGTCTTGGCATGGTTGAAAGGTGGAGCAAGTAGATGGAGCACATTCGTGAGCAACCGAGTGTCCACTATACTCAACATATTAGACTACGAGCAGTGGGGTCATGTTGCTACAGACATGAACCCAGCAGACTATGCCTCAAGAGGATTACCAGCTTCACAATTATCGAGTCAGTCATTATGGTGGAGCCGTCCCGCTTGGCTATCTGAAAACGACATCAATGTCAGCACACCAGACATTGAAGATACTCAAGAAGAAGAGAAAGTTAAGACTTTAACCGCTTTGATAAACACAGAAGATGAGCTAATTTGGACAAAATTTTCTAACTTACAGAGAATGTTGAGAGTTATTTCTTATTGCAGAAGATGGCTGAACTTAAAAGAAGCTAAAGAGAAACGCGAGAAACATACACAATTTATAACAGCAGAAGAAATAAAACAAACGTTGGAAAGTTGTATAAAACAAGCACAAGAGATAGAATTCAAAGACGAGATAAAGCAGTTAAAGTCTGAAGGAAGTGTCCCCAAAAAGAGTAAACTCCGTAATCTTTGCCCCCTTCTTGATGAAAGTGGCATATTAAGAGTCGGCGGTCGTATCCAACAATCGCATACGGACTATGACACACAGCATCCTATAATATTACCTGCTACGAGTCATCTTAGCAGACTAATTATTGTAGATGCCCACCAGAAGACAATGCACGGAGGACCCCAACTAATGCTGAATTATTTGAGGTCTAAATTCTGGATCATGCGAGCGAGGGACCTATCAAAGAAGTGTTATCGAGAGTGTGTAACGTGCATCCGATATTCTGTCAAGAATACTACTCAAATGATGGGACAGTTGCCAGAAGTGAGACTGAAACCCAACAGACCCTTCAAGTCAGCAGGTGTCGATTACGCAGGACCCATCAACATTAGGTTTTCACCCGGTAGAGGTTCGAAATCCTACAAGGGATACATCTGTTTGTTTGTGTGTATGGTGACCCGCGCCATCCACCTTGAAGCTGTCACGGACCTGACTTCAAAGGGCTTTATCGCAGCATTTAGGCGATTCACTGGAAGAAGAGGCCATTGTTATGACCTCTATAGCGACAATGGCACCAACTTTATCGGCGCAGACAAGCAGTTGAGAGAGATGTTCAACAGCGCCAAATCTACATTTCCAGGTGAGTTAGCAGAGTTACTAAGTTTAGAACGCACCACATGGCATTTCATCCCCCCTCGGGCCCCGAACTTTGGCGGAATTTGGGAAAGTGGAGTGCGCAGTACCAAGACGCATCTAAAAAAGGTAATCTCAGACACTACACTTACGTACGAGGAACTAGCTACCGTTTTAATCCAAGTGGAGGCTTGTTTAAATTCGCGGCCAATAACTGTGCTGAGTGACAACCCGAATGACCCCCTCCCCTTGACGCCGGGCCACTTTCTGATAGGTGAACCTTTATTAAACTTGAGCGATGAGAACTATACACTATGTAATTCAAATCACCTAGAAAGATGGAGATTAGTTCAAAAAATGGTCACCGATTTCTGGAACAGGTGGTATAAAGAATATTTGGTAACGTTAAATCAAAGATATAAGTGGAACACAAAGAATGCTGAGCCAGAAATCGATGATGTAGTTATATTAAAGGAAGACAATATTCCACCTAGCAAGTGGATTTTAGGCAAAATTGTACAAAAACATGTCGGTCCTGATAATATTACACGCGTTGTATCCGTCAAGTGTAAAAACGGCATCTTTAAACGACCTGTGAGTAAAATATGTGTCTTACCTGTAAATAAACTTAGCACCTAATTACTATAATTAGTTATCCGAGTAAATATAAATGATAAAAGTTATAAAAATAACTACTTAAACTATCCTTACCTACCTAAGTATTATGTAATCTTTATTCCTATAGCTACTTATAATTATAAACTAGATTATAATACTTACCTTTGAACTTATAAACTAAAATAATTAATGTAGGTACTTACCTTCATACTTACCTTAGATGAGTAATACTTACCTGTTGCTTATATGCTACATTAACTAATGTGTATACCTACAAAATAAGATTAATCTTAGTTACATACTTACCTTTGTCATAATAAGACTCATAAGTTCATAAACCTGAGTTGTTATTGTTAAAGATAAATATCAATTGTTATTTTTGTGTTAGTACATAGTATGGTGGGCGGTTAAATAAGAAATTCATATTTAAACTTAGCCATGTATTTACATAAGAATGTCAGTCACTAGTTCTTTAAATTGAGTACCTATGTATAAGTACATCTGTTGTTTTAAAATACATACACCATACTTGCTTAATAATTAAGTCATAAAACACATTGTGTTATTATTCCTTGAGTTAGGTATCTTATATTGTACTTGTTTACTTAGCGATTTTTGTATTTAAATTGTTTAAAGAACTGCGTCCTTTGGTGGGCGGAATGTCCAAACGCAAAACCTCATATAGGTACCTAGCTATACATTACTATTACAGTCCACTAAAATATCGAATAGGGTAAAAGCAATTTTTTAGTCTAAATAAAATCATTACAAGGTTCGCACGTCTTTCAATCAAAAGATCCTCCACGCAAAATTCAACCTTACGGCCTTAACAGTTACAACAAATTGATTATCCATGTTTGCAGCCGTATTTTTCCTTATATCACGTAAGCTTTCTTGCAAAAGCCAAGACAGTTATGTCTCTGATCAGCATAATGGAATGAAATTGATTCGTGGTCAGCGCAGTACCGCGAGACTTGGTACTTTGTCTAGCAAGAGTAGCCACCGTATCCCTGTCAGATCTTCATTGTTCCATAGATCTTTGTATCAGTTTATGCCTACCTTTATCAGGCTGATGTTTACTGTGAAACTGAAACTGAATATCATGAAAGTCAACGCCTGTTCTTTGAATACTCTTCACATTGCGTTATATTTGTAATAAATAAATTTACGTTTCAATCAGTGATGTGGTATTTGGTGTAAAAATATTTAAACGTACTTATATATTTTTTTTAAATGCCTTTCCAGTAGACACAAAAGAATTTTGAATATGGTCGAGGTGAGCTGATAATAGATAGATAGAATTCACTTTATTGGTATAAAAAAGAATAATAAAATTAACAAGTTGTACTTAATTAGGGTACAAGCAAGCTAAAAGCGATCTATTCCAGACAACCTTTGGATGAACGGAATAAGAGATTAATTAAATATAATGTTATCCGAACAAATTAAATGAGCTTACACTTCATTTGAAGTGACATTGCAATTAACCGTAATGAAAACAGCATCGTTTAGAAACAAATGCTGACGTTCTGAACAGCTTTAGTTTTATCTTGTAAAACATTGAAGCGTACTCGATATTTTTTTAAGAATCAGTGGTTCCGCAGCATTCTTTTGCAATAGCTGTGGTTTCATATACTTACACGGCAGAACAATGGCATTTTTTTTTCATCTTCAGGATTAGGACACTTTTAACAGTTATACCACATATAATATTATTATGTATATTATATACTTAACAATACCTACACTAATTATATTTTTGAGACGTTGAAGAAACACCTCAAACATTATGAAAAGTAAAAACTAGTCGTAAGCTAAATTTTACATATCCTTTAAAAAATACCAGTAGGTACCCTGAAAGCTTCAGAAAGTTCAGAACCGCCCGCCCAAAGTCAAAAAGACTGCGTCACGCATACCTTGGCTTTCCAAACAATGTGAGCTGAGTGTGCGGACGGAAATAGAACGATGTTTTGCGCTTCGCATACTTCGCATACCGCCGCCGTCGCTGTTGATAGCCACGCGGCGACTCCTCAGCACATCACTATACTTTTCTACCACTTCATTTTAAGTATCTTCTACTTCTAAGCGTGTTTGTGACAAACAATAGAGCCATACCCCCTTATTCATAAAAAAGTTACTGGACGCTTTAGCTATTGAACTGTTTTGTCCCTCTCTGTCTCAGTGACAGAACAGTTCAATAGCTAAAGCGTCCAGTAACTTTTGTATGAACAAGGGGGTTAGACTACAAGTAAAGATATGCACTGTGTCGAAAAGATTGGCCAGTCACTGACTGTACCCAGACGTGTCTGTCTACGGCTCCCATGCACCCCTTTGTTATTTGAAGATTAGTTGTTTGCATAGTGTCATGAATTACCTAATGGAAAACAGACGAGGAATGTAATGTAGAAATAAAATGTTGTTTTTTAAAGTAACTACACGGTCTAAATGATTCAAGCTAATAATAGTTAAGTAGGTACTTATCATAATTTCAATCATTCGGAAAATCGGAATTTAAGAAAGTTTGTGCCCTAGATATGTATAATATGTTTTAACACCTTCTGAAACAAGGACAAGAGGGATTTAAATATAAATTCACACATTTCATGTCCTCAATTTATTGAGAATATAATTTTATTTTCATGTCACTGACTAACGATATAATATGCCATAAATTAATCCCTCAAATTAGGTTGAATTGTCAAGGATTTAAATATAAAGTCTGGTAAAACACCAAGGCCAAAGTGGCGAAAAATACGCCGGGACAGCATTTTATATTCGAAAATGTATCTGTTTCTAGGTCACAAAACTGATAATAAATCGTCGTGATATGCGCAAGAGTTTCAATCGGATTGTGACAAATAAACTACAGGAAAGTCGGTAAGAAGTAGAACAAGAAAACTATTTGGGTTAACTGTGTTATTGTGAAATACTTTTTCTTATAATATATTAGCTGACATGCAAAATTACTTGATGATAAGAAAGGAACTTACCATACAATATCACCTGAAGACACATAAAATAGTGTAGATATTATAGAAATGAAAAGTATTTTTCATGAAATGTTTTATATGAAACTTGAATGTTTGTATCTATAATAGATCGTAACATATTTATAGGTTAAATTATAACATTGATTTCATAACACAATACGTTTGGTAATGAAACCGAATCAAGGTCAAGATAGAGCAGAGCTTTTGCAAGTGAGTGCCAAATCTCGGAATTGCATTTATAGAGATTGGAATGTTGTTTACTTGATTTTATCTTCTTCGTATTATAGACTCAGATCGTATTAGTGATGATTAGACATTAGTGGTGAAATGGTGAGGTGCTCAATAAGAAGAAGGCACATAAGATTAAAAAAACATGCTTAAATAAATTAGAAACAACACCGAATCCTAGATTGACACCACACAGTGACAAATTAATGCTAAACTATTTATTATGGACACGTTAAGAAGAACCTGTGGTCGTAGTTATACTTTCTTTCGTACGCCACAATCTATATTTTCTTCTACGCAATCCAAAATTTATACCTATGTCTTTCTTGGTCATCCTCTCTTACACAAGTTTAAAAATATTTTGAAATTTCTCGTAAACACGCAATATGAAAATAAAAAATATTGGTAATAAACACATTTTTTTAGCATTGCGGCTAATAAAACTGTTGTTAGTCATCGCATAGACAATTTACGGCTTATTATTATGAGAAAGGAATTTTCATTACACTTTCATAGCTACTTTCTTGTCATCGAACACTCGTTATAACAATTTTTGTTGTTATTCTTACCCAACTTGTAGTGAGACATATTCATAATATAGGTACCTACCTACACGTTATATTAGTCAATGTTCTTTTGCACGGGAGACTGCACTGGACCGTCAGAAGTGGCGATCTCTTGTATCGGAGGCCAAGACTCACTTTGGGTCGCTGAGCCAGCGGAGTAAGTAAGTAAGTCTTTTGTATGAAATATGGGTAGGTATAACGTGAAAACGCCGTTACATAGATCGAAGGATTATTGACAGATCTACGAATGTGGTGAGAAAGCATGACATCGGCCGCCATCTCCACAATTATTTCTTTATTTGTGAGACTTATAACTCATATAAGTTAATTACCATTACAAACTCTGCACATTATTCTATCAAAAAATATCTGAGCCCTCTATCGACTGAATGAGTAAGTCCATATTTTTTATTTCATAGACACGGTACATTAGTTTGTTCGAATGCATGCCAAGTATTTGGACCGCGGTGACACCTCGTTAAAACGGGCTACCGCTGGCATCCGCTTCTTGATACGACGCAGGAATGCAACCTAATAAAATCTGTTGGTTATATTTAGTGATTGCCACCTAGCGAGATGCGATCGGATCGACCTATTTTGGATAACTTGACTGGAAGATGAAACTTTGTTCACGCATACAGATCGTCGCCCAATATTTTTAACTATTTACCTTGTATTGTATTTTTTTGGAAACATACTTATCGTACTTAATTAATTTGTAATGAAGACTTGTAAGTAATCGACTTGGGTAAAATAAAAATAATTCCTAAAAATAGTTTCTAAAGCTTTTCGATTAATTATTTTTTTCTTGTAAACTGTACTATTTAGTTACTGAAAAAGTTGTAGGTATAATAAGCAAAAGGGGGAGAAGGAGAACCACTTCTATGACTCCTTGTCATCCGTTAAAAAGTCTTAAGTTATGTTAAAGTTTTTTAATAATATAAAAGATAATATTTATTTACAGCATTTTTGTCTTTTCAAATAATTAGTAGGTATGTGATTTTTATAGGACTTTATAATTATACTGCCACACGAGGGTAGTAGTTGTTCAAAATTCCAGTGTTAAAATTCTTTAGCCTATAGGTATCGTCTGCTATTAGTATCTTTCAGACTTGTTTACTAGTTTGTTGTAAACTGAAGTTGTTTCAGACGATCCATAACTTTACGTTACGTTAAATAATGAAGGCATGAAGGTTAAATCTATCGCAGACTTTACCTTCGCTTTACACCGTCAGTATATGATTCCATAAAAGTTCATAATAAGTACTCAATAGATTTTTTTATGATGAACAATATAACTGTTATTATTAGCGAAACCGCCAACTCACAAAGTACGTTACTATTTCACAAAAATCTTAATTAAGTAGGTAAGGACATGCAAAGAGCGCAAATCATTACCAATTACAAACACAAAACAAATACCGACCACTTAAAAAACCACTTAAAACAAAACACGCGCAAATCCCAGTAGCGTCAGTGACTAATGTTTTAATTCCGTCACACAGGTAGATTCTATTTGAGCTGGCATCCCACTGAGATAACAGTGTGGTGCAACGCGGTGGTGGTGTATAAACAGCGCATTCCGCGCTCATGTCTCAGCTGGACCCGAGCCAGCTGCCGGGGTCGTGGGGGGCGAGGCGCACTGCTGCGGGGGAAATGTCAGGGATGGACTCATTAAGTTACTACTTTTATACTTATTTAACCATTCAAGCTGACGTATGATGAGCTGGAGTGATCACTACGAAGAGGCAATGTTAATCTATAGATATAGATTTCGTAAATTATACGCTAGAATCACTACGAACATGAACAGGCATTTGTCAACTGCTTTTTATTGGTCCACAGCTGGATAGAACCTCTCGAAGGAAGCCCATAACACGCTCTTTGTAGACTTCCTCATCCAATCTTGACTGCCTAAGGTCGTAGGTCCAGCGAGATGATAGCGTCCCATGCTCCGTTTTCCTGTTCATGGTGTCCATTCCATAGTTCTTCGTAATTGCATACTTAGGGACCGTGGATACAACAAACGTGGCGTTGGGATGCCCTACTTACCTTACTACTTATAGTGGTTGGATGAAAAAGGACTAAGGCAGAGTATAGCGGTCCCTCTTGAGAAACTCCGTCAGAAGTGCAGAATTAGTTAGTATTTGTAGTATTATTGGCTGAAGAGGATGATTTTCTGATTGAGCAGGTGAAAAAAAATCTCTAGGATTAAAATACGCCCGCCGTGTAATACGTTTTTTCAACAAAAAAAACGCTCGTTAAACTACTCTGCTATAGGCTGGAATGTTGAAGACTGGAATAGAAATCTGTGAAATTACCCGGTTGATTATGTGGGTGTGCGTCTAGGTTTAAAGATGACTGTACCTATAAACTTTCGTGAATTGCTCTGAGACTAGCCGTCTAAAATGTAAAAAAAAAAATTAAAAATAAATAAATAACAGAAAACAACGGTGGGTTCTGCATGGCAATGGGAATTTCGTGATTTAAGGTACCTATATTCAGTTTAAACTTTAAACCAACATCGGCAACGTCTAAAGGGAATTGAAAGATCGAAACTTTTTAAAGGTACAGAGTATATATGACACATACATAGTAGAAACATAAAAAAAAAAAATTTTTAATAAGTATTCAATTTATTTATTTTATAAATTAATGAGTGCTCAACAATATTCTATAAACTCGCGATATTTTAAACAAATTGTAGCGAGTTATCAAAATGTCACCAGCTTGGTATGTTACTATAAATCGCAGGGATAATGTTAGATTTCAATTTGATACAAAGGTCAACGAACTTGATACAATTTGAGTGTAAGTAGGTATTTGTATGAAAATACTAACGAGAAAATTCAAAATGGAACTTGTATTTTTGTAAACTGTACAGTACAGTAAGAAGTATACGATATGAAATACCAACAAAACGCCTATCCTTTATTGAAAATGTATTTTTCCAGTTGTAAATTTCTGTCTCATTGCGATGTTTGTCGGCTCATAACACGACGTGACAGGATGGAATGCTCTCTGAAAGGTCAACCTGAGGAGTGCGTCTGAAATAGCCGGGAATGTACCGGCAGGCACGCGAGGCCAAGCGTGAGTGTGCGCTTTGTCGAGTGCCGCCCGAAAATATGAGTGAATGCTCAACTTGTGGCACTTGCAATGAAATGCGAAGTGGTCTTTTAAAAATGTGTAATAGCTATAGAATGAATACAGACGTTACGTTATTACATCATATCTAGTGTATTAGTCAAGGTTTATTTTTTTGCAGCAAGGAATGCGTCTGAATTACGAAAAGGCCATAAATGATAAAAAGTAAGGTTTATGGTTTTTCAATGTCGATAATTCAGTAGCAGCTATCAATATCATAGTAGAAGCTACAATGTAACTTCCACCAACCACGTGTCTAGATATTTATTGTCATCGGTCCAGTGGGCTGGAGGGCATCCCACATATACCTGTCAGCGATATCTACTCAAGACGCAGGTAGAGGACATAGTGCAGTGGCAATTGGCACACAGCAAGGTCATCATCGCCGCATTGCCGTGATTAGTGGTAATTGCTCTAAATTTAGACCAACCTTATCATGAACGACCTCAACGTTCGCGCAAATTGTTTGCAGACAATTTCTGAAGCGGTCACAGGCAAATGAAGGTTGGCAGAGTCGGTCAATACATGATAATCTCCAAAATAAGACCGACCCAAAATAACCATTGGCATGCACTTCCAAATTATGATATGACGTTATTTTTAAAGGTAAAATACAAGTCCTATAAGCAGTGGGGCTGTGATGGGTTGTGATAATGTTGATGAGGGTAAGTACAGGTAGGATAGAGAATAAGTAGCTTAGTACTTAGTAGTAGTTTTGTAACCCAAAGAATAAATGAATACAAAAATGCTACGAGGCAGGCGAATGCATCCAACAGTGTGCTAATGTATTCGGCAAGCTCTGTAGCTACATATTCAATTCAGTATTTTTTCAAATAAAATTCAAAATATTTTCACGTCTCTTTCAAATGAATGATTAATAAATCTTCACCCTTATCGATCGAAGATGCGGGAAGTTGGAATTAAGTGGTCCGATGCAAAGTTGGCTGCTGTCGACAGACAGGGAAGGGATTCTGTTGCGTGTGCCCTCTGCCCCACTGGGGGGACATAGGATACTAAGAAAAAGAAGAAGTTTATTCACCCTCGCTCGTTGAGCTCATATTCCTTACGAACACCAGACACGCACTAAGTACTTGTCTAGACTGTATCGCGGTTTAAATCATCTTGTCTGTTTACCTGACTGACAGTGACGGAATACATTTTTTTGTCAAAGTCATATGGAATGTTTTCTGTAAAAATAACTTTAGCGTTAGCCAATTCCCTCACTAATTACCGTTGTGGGTGTAGACGCGGTCATTAACGAAAACATTGAACTTGTAGCTGGAAGCAACGCCAAGCATCGCCAAATTTGCCGACACGTGTAGGTACGTAAAGAATTTCAAATTAGTTGCAGTTCTGCACCGTTGGCATTCTACTATGGGTCATAAATAATGCTTCTGAGTACTTATTCTTAAATACCAAATCGCACGACTTTATTAAGCTTTCTCCGTATCGTAAAAACACTACACGTGTAAACTGAGAAAGAACAACCCTTAGACATAAGATTGGTTTAAATTTTAAATCATCATCATCATCATCTTAGACATAGAATGTCTACTGCTGAATATAGGCCTATATTCTCTAATTGGACAAGGAAATCCCGCGAACTTGACTAGATTAATCGTCCGCCCTTCTCAAGGAGGGCGGTCACACGCTGCGCTTGCCGGTACGTGGTCTCCACAGATCTCTTCATTTCTGATTCAATCACGTGGAGATATGCCGAGCATAGCCCTTTCCATATCTCGCTGAGTGACTCCAAGCCTGTTCAAGAGGCTGAAAGTTATACCTAGACCATGATTCGACACCATCGAAATTTAAATATAATAAGTTTCATTTTCATATGTATTTATAAGTATTATTTGAATTTGCAATTTGGCAATTCTTATTGAAGAAATGCCCAGTTTAGGAGTTGAACTCATGTTATTGAATGTTTCATATTTGAGACCGTCGCTTCGAAACAAGATTGACGGACAGTCAGACTTGGCCAAGTTCCATGACAGTCACATGAATTGCGGAGCCTTACCTATTATGTTCGTCTCTAAAATTGTTTACCGCAAGACTTTTCTGTCCTCTCATTTTATTTTATTAATATCCCTATTTATATTCAGTTATGTGGTGCCAATTTTATGTACCTATTAATGAGCCGACACTATGAATTCTTCAAATAACTTAACAAATTTGCCAATTTGCTCTTTGTCAGCTAGCGTTCTATGTTCAGATTTATATTTTACTTTCAGGTGATAAATAATGATTTATTAGTTATATGTATATTAAATTCAATTTCAAATGGCAATTATGCTAGTTGGGTTACCATATCATATGCTGAAGAACCGATGACCGGTGGGGTAAACCAGTTCTCGAGTGGAGACGAAACGAACAAAATTGCTGAAAAAAACGCTTGCCGTATCGGAGGGCGGAACTCTGGCCCTCTGGACCAACGATCTTAGACAAGTAGCCGGTAGCCGAGGCCTATATTCCCAGCAGTGGTCGATTAAGAGCTGATGATGATTGCCTGATTCATAGTACGTAATTAACGTATTTTACTAAAGTATTCATCTGAGCTCTGCATTAAAAACAAAACACGATCATCTTTTAGTCCCAGGAAATTATTCAATGAAACCTGCATAACTGCACATCAAAGCTCGTGGAACAATAGCAGATCGCGTTTTTCAGTTCGCGCGCAAACAAGTCGTCTATTTCCGTCTGTGTCCGCCGCTCACGGCCACGGGGCCAACAACCAGCGCTCTCAATGAATTACTCATACACATCGATCGCTGTTGGATTACTATCGAAATCTATTTCAGAATTTGTTGTCATCGTGTTCCTTGCTTTGCTGTTTTGCATTCTATGTCTTCATCTTTCTGAGGAAGTCTTTATGTTTATTGATTTTATGCACTCCTGTCCATTTTGGTGAGCTATGAGCTTTCACCAAACGTGCCTTTGCAAGTTTTCTATCGTTTTCATGCAAAATGATTTCACGAGTAGCTTAGAGTTTCAGTAACTAAATGTATGAGTCTCGTGAATTCTGGCACGTTTCGGATTGCGGAAGCGATGGCCCTGTAATAAACATCTCTGAAGCATGCTGTGGATCAGATTGTTGTTCGCTGTAGAAACAGTTCAATTTTATTTTTACTGCTCCTTCTTGATACATTAGAATTTTAATATGAGTAATTAGCAGAAAACATACCTCAGTGTCTGAAAACAAAAGTTTTCAATCAGTGCGTGTTGCCAGTGATGACTTACGGAGCCGAGACGTGGTGCTTCACCAAAGGGCTTATCCACAAGCTCAAAGTTGCTCAGCGTGCTATGGAAAGGGCTATGTTAGGCGTGTCCCTGCGAGATAGGATTCGTAATGAAGAAATCCGCAGGAGAACTAAAGTTACCGACATAGCCAAAAGGATTAGCACGCTGAAGTGGCAATGGGCTGGCCACGTAGCCCGCAGAGCCGACGACCCCTAGAGTACAAAGGTTCTGGAGTGGAGACCCCGTGTCGGCAAACGGCGTGTCGGTCGCCCCCCAACCCGTTGGTCTGATGATCTGCGGAAGGTAGCGGGAAGCCGCTGGATGCAGATGGCGGGTGACCGTTTGGGGTGGCGATCGTTAGAAGAGGCCTATGTCCAACAGTGGACTACAGAAGGCTGAGAGAGAGAAAGAGAATCAGCATAAAATAAAGTATCATCGGATGCAAATCTTGCCAATGGTCCTCGCCATATCCTGGCTATAATGATTATATATACTTAATATTTCTTTGACTGAGTCAATTTCCTATCGAAATTTTTTAATTTAAAATATATCTGGGCTAGGTAGGGTTTGTTACCTTGGTGAAAAGAGCTACTACAGCCTTTTAGTGTCAAAGACATTTCAATGGTAAATCAGACCTTTTAACTTACCTATTAGAAAAGTTCATCATCTATTGTTTTGTAGCTAAATTACAGAAATACCTAATGTAAAATTTAATGCAATACCGATTTCATTGTGTGAATTGTGAGTTTAAGAAATCAAAACCAAGGACAATGCATATTTCTTTGATTTCTAATTTGAATGGACTGATCAAAAACAATTAAACGTATGAAACTGTGATTAAAACAAACAAGGTATAAATAATATCGTAACATATATTTTGGTCCCATAACTTTATACAATAATTACGCCTAATATTTACAAATTACATAATTTATGTTTGTTGTGAACTATGACAATATTTTAACAGTTTAGATTATCACATTTCTTATTACACCATTAACTAATTAATCAACAAACACTTTAGATAAACAAGCAATATATTCTTTTCATCCAGAAAACCTTGATTCTCTATCATTCAAAACATATAACCTTCAAAAACCTTTCAAATATCTCTCAAGAAAACTTTGCGCGGCAACAAAGCAAATACTTAATTCAGTAATTCTAATTTATACAATCATATTTTTGTATCTTTATTATCTTAAACCTATCCTATCATGAAACTCTTTAACTTCTGTCAATAGGTCCGTATCGCTGTCTAAACCAGGTCATTCCACTGTAGTCTGGCTCATAGACATCTGGGATCTCCTTGTCGATAGCTTCACAGTACACCATTTTCACTGACGCTACGGTGAACAGTCGCTCTTCGTATTTTATGAGTTGCTTGAAGAATCCCGTGTTTGGTCTGATTTGCGGTCTAAAACAAAAGAAAAGCAATTGAAATAAAAAATAAAAAAAACTTATTAATCTAAATAACGGTAGGAACTACCGTACTCTAAAGCATACAACAACGCGGTCTCGAGCGTATCACCCTCAATGCTGAAAGAGAGGTAAGCAGGCAATTGTACAAGTTTTATTAAGAATAGAATAGTTTAATTTAAGCATCTAGGTACATTTGCAAACAAAAAAATGTTTAATAATGTTTTTTTTAAATTTGTTTTCTATTTGCTAATCATATTTATTGTTTACCTACATTACATCGTTTTGATTTAACAGATAAAATGCCTCACCTTCTCAACTTCATGTGGTGGTACGCGTCTCTCAGCGTCATCTTCTCCCATTTGACGAGGTATGCCAGACACAGGGTCACTGACCTCGACACACCAGCCACGCAATGTACTAGCACCATTTCACCCCTAGATACGACCTGAGAAGAAATAAAAACACATTGAGTTACTGATGTAACATCGCGTTTAAAATAAGTTTTGAACGTGAAAGAATACAACACCTAAAGTTTGTCTTCAAACAGCAACAAAAACTAGGTTCAATTGTTCTATGATAGGCAGATACACTGGTCAAACATCATCAGTCCGGCTTTAAAGTATAATTTCCTGTCCAGTTCAACTCACCTCATGTATCAGATCGGTAACTTTCTCCATGAAAGGGTGCATGTCACTGTTGGGTGTGTCAAGCAGAGGCACGTAGTATCTCGGCGCACAGTCTTCAGGAGGCGGTGGAAGCTCCGGGGCCACGTTGACGACCAGACCCGGCCTCAACGCCCGCACTGCCCCAGGCAACGAGTGAGCCCCACACACGAACACTGAGTCTGTCACTCTTGACACACCTAGCGGGCAACCCCTGCAAAAAGACATACATGAATCAACAACATCGTCTAGATAAAACAAGCTATTCGCCAAAGATCGCAACGTAAACAAACTCTGGATGTACCATTCCAGCTGAAGCCATCAAAACATTGCATCGTCAGAGTTTTCATCACTAGGGTGTGGAGGTACGTAAACATTCCAGCGGCCTGTGTCAATGTGGCGGATTGCCAGAGCAGTGTTTGACCTCGCTAACTTGCCGAGCCCTGATTTTGATTGCTGTTTGAATGGTTACTCGTAAATAATGCATTCAAACAAAGGAACGTACATTTAGGGCTACATTATTTTAAACATAGGTATTGGAAAACTTTCAAAAGCAGTCTGTTAATAATTATTGGGATTATAACATAAAAATAATCAACAAATAATAAATGTTAAGTTTACCTATTTAATTCCTCCTTGGTCAATATTGTAGGTCCAGCTTTCACTGACTGATCATTTCCCTCTTCCACACAAGTCACTTTATCTTCAAGAGTTAACACCTTCATTTTAATTAAATTTCAGTTCAAAAAGCTCACAAAAACGTTAACACCTTCCACAGAATATCCTGAACTTGTATAAAATACTAAATATTTAATATTTTATCCGGCTACGTGAAGAAACGAAACATAAAAGTTTAGATCCCGATGTTTAAATCGATAGAATCAAAAGCAAACAGAAAGCGTGCTGCTCCCTCGAAAGCTCGCTACTGACTGAGTTTTCAGTGAGAGATCTTCAAGCACCTGAAAACGCGTAACCCGTGACGACACGATCACTGGCGCCGGCCAATGTTGCTATAGCTTTGGATTTTTCCATTTATATAGTTTTTCAGGTCCGTATTTTTCATGTTTTTTTTTTACGTAACTTGGTACTTATTATTATGACTTTCATTGATAATAATGATTAACGTTCAGAAATGCGGTTGGGTCCTTAAATATAAATATCGGAATGGATTTCAAATTTATCTCGTATAATTAAGAACTTGGCAATCTTAATTGCACTTGTATACCTACCTACATATTTTTGCTATAATGAAATAATTATACTTACACATAATTGTGAGATTTTTCATTGTTCTACACCGGCAACATTGTAAGGCGTGTTCGCACAAAACAGTCAGTTCTTAATTCATGCGTCGTAAGCGTTTGTTTTGGGTGAACTGGTGAAAACCCGATAGTGTAAAAGCTTCACATCACCATTAGAAACATTCCTGAAAGTTATTTTGGCACATGTTTTGTGACGCTGCGTTTGTTTACAATGATTCTTTCGACGATTTTGGTGGCAATAAACAACGAGTAAGGTTATTTTAAATATTGTTTTCATACTTATTTATGTACAAATTAGAAAGATTTTTATTTAGGATCTAGGCTATGTTCGTAAACTTAGGCGGAATCTCAGTGGAATTAAAGTTACGATAATGTTCATCCAGTGCACCAGGTGGTTGAGGTTACTAACATCAAGAAGGTTCCCTTATTGGCCAAGTTTCTCACTTGAGTAAGAGTCGGTCTCTTAAGTCTCAATCCACAAAAATCCAAGCAGCAGCTTTGCATTCCATTTTCAAATTCAGCTATCAGAAGCTTTGTAATTATGAAGTTAATTACTGAATAACTTTCATGATGTAATACGCATATTTTTGAGTTTAAATAGTTACTCAAAGGTTTGATTAATCTAGACTTCTTCGTAACAGAAACAGCTAGTTATTAAAATAACTGCTCATAAAATTATAGCAGACTGCTGATCATAGCTGCTGGAAAATTGATAACTATTTAGGTAGGAAGGCCACGGATAGTCAAGAGTGGCGTGCGGCACCCTCTGGGGGTCTAGTACAGGTTTGTTAGATTGTCGGAAACTATAAAAGTTTACGTTTTCTCGCATACAAAGTGGCGCCTCTTGCGGAAACTATCTTGCAACTTTTGACAGATAATGTATGCAGATGACAGAAGAAAACGTAAACTTTTTTAGTTTTCAAAAATGAGGCGTTTGTTAAAAAAAAAAAAGTTCCTTTTTGGAGAAATAGATGGCGTTGTCTGGGGTTGTACCAACTTTCAAACCCTCAGAACACACTCAGATCACAATATGTTATTCTGTGAGGCTAACGAAATGTGAAAGTGACGTAGGTAGGTAGAACTGTAGTATTATTTTCTCTATGATGTCGATGTCACTGTTGCTTCAGCCAGTCTGGCGAAAGATAGTCTGGAAAAAAATAAGTATGGAACGCGTACGAAAAATAATGGCGAGCACCGCTCACAGAGTACTTTTTACGCTATCATAGACATCTTTGGCTTTTGTCATCTGTCAGTGTCAGTCAGTCAATCGTTTAGTTTGAAAAATAATTTTAAATCATAAATAAATTAAGATTTAACAGTAATTTATATATTATTATTACTGTGGATAAGTGCAGTGTTTGTGTGGAGGTACCTAACTATTAGTGTTGCTTGATATTATTGATAATAATTATGTTTTATAAAACTTGTGAAATATGTGGTTTAAGAGCCGCTAGCCGGTCGTATAGATGGCCAAAAGAGAATTTTCATGGCCAAATATCCACTGGATGAGGAAAGGTAAGCTACAATTAAAGGCTAAAGCATAGGATTTAAATTATTTATATGTATAAAAAAGTTAAAGTCTAATAAAATAACTGGAGGGTCAGCACAACCAACAATAGTGCATGAATGTTTTTTTTTATCGATATCGATATTTTTATTTATCATTAGTACGCACAGCTCATCAATCAGAACAACTTTTGTCTACTAGTTTTGGAAATTAGCGAAAATCAAATTCGGATCTCCATACAAAAATTACCAGTGATTATACCTACTTAAATAATTTTTAATTTTTTAATAATAATTATAAAAATGTTGTTTGCAGATGTAAACAGTGGGTTAAGATGACCGGTAAGGAGGATCTGGTTTATATGCCTATTGAAAAGCTACATCCACTTAAACGAATTTGTGGCAATCATTTTCTACCACAACATTTTAAGAACACAATTGAAAAAAAAAAACAATTCCATGTGTGGGACTTACTGCAGACACTTTATTTTATAATAAATAAATATAATTATATTTTTCCACTTTTATTTTATTTCAACATTATATCATAGCACTTACGTCAACGGAAAATCTCGAGTTTATTTTATGGATTATATTTTTGTGTTCAAATAGGAACATAACATAACGTTGAACCGAGACTTAACGTTGGTGTCATTGTGTAACACTGAAATCCTATTGTGTAAAACTGAAATTAAAGTAATACATACACTCGCACTTTTTTTTTTTTACTAGTTATCGATAAAATTATCCATAAGAAGCACATCACTATTTCAGCGGGGCTATGTTGGCAGTTTTGTACATCATAATTTTTGTTTTGTTGGTACCCTCTGTTAGTACGCGTGAATAAAAAAAAATAATACAATACAATACAATACAATACAAAACACTTTATTTGCACCAAGAATAAAAATTACAAAAAACAAAACTTAAAAATAAAACAGTACAAAAAGGCGGCCTTATTGCTTATAGCAATCTCTACCAGACAACCTTTGGATGGAAGAGAGTAAGTCTATATGATTGTGAGGTAGTTGTGGTGCAAGTATATATATACATAAAATATATACTACTTAAACAGTACATACACTAAATAAATAAATAAATAAAACAACAAATAAATATCTAATAACTATATATATTATATATATATATACCTATAATATACTTACATAAATAATACACATTAACTACATAATATTATATTCAACTAGTTAGTCAGTGACTGTAGGTAGTGCAATTTGACCCTTTCTTTGAAAGAGGCCACAGATGGTGCACGTCTAATTTCTTCAGGAAGAGCATTCCAGAGAACCACTGATTTCGTCGTAAAGGAGTCACCGTAGAAGTCAGTTTTGTGCGGCGGAACTAGCAGTCGCAAGTTCTGAGCAGACCGAAGTGTGCGATCGTGTGAGCAGTGCCGAAACTGAAAACGCTCTTTTAAATATTGAGGGGATGCCGGGTTAAACAGTATGTTGTAGAGAAGCGTTAAGATATGAGTATTCCGTCGAAGGCGAATAGGGAGCCACTTGAGTTTTATACGATATTCGGAAATATGGTCATATTTTCGTAAACCAAATATAAACCGTATACAAAAGTTTTGAAGTCGCTCAAGCCTATTAAGTTGCTCCTCGGTGAGATCGAGATAGCTGGCGTCGGCGTAGTCAAGAATCGGTAATAATAGAGATTGAGAAAGCGCAATCTTAGTGGATGTAGGAAGGAAATTACGCAATCTCCTAAGCGAAGCAGCTGAGCCAAACACTTTTCGGCTGACTGATTCAATTTGTGGTCCCCAAGACAAGTGTTTGTCGATAAAGATTCCCAGGTTTTTGACCGTACTCGCAAATTGTATCTGGACATTATCAAAAAGCACTGAAGGGAGATGAACAAGGTCTACATTGCACAAGAGTCTAGAACTGCCTAATATGATGACTTGAGTTTTAGTAGGATTCACTCTAAGTCCATGTCGTTTGCTCCAGTCGGATATGCTGTTCAAGTCACTGTTAGTTAGTGAAATAGCCTGAGGTAGATCAGAAGGAACTGCATGTGTGTAGATCTGAAGATCATCCGCATAAAGGTGGTAGGAAGAAGACAAATTTTCAGAGATACTATTAATGAAGATAGCAAACAGGAGGGGGGACAACACGCCACCTTGCGGTACGCCAGCTGAGGTACTGCACCATTTAGAAAATGAATCATCGATACGGATGCGTTGCTGGCGCCCGTGCAAGTAACTTTGAAACCAGCCAATCACCGTTGGAGATATGTTGAGAGAACGAAGAATCCCCAGCAATATGTCGAAATTGACAGTATTAAAAGCATTGCTGAAGTCAAGAAGGGATAGGATAGTAAGTTTTCCATTTTCCATACCCTGGCGAATATCATCAGTGATTTTCACAAGAGCAGTGACCGTGCTGTGGCCAGGGCGGAAGCCGGACTGGAAGGGATTCATGAGATTGTTGCGAATGAGAAAACCACTTAATTGGCGATGAACAAGTTTTTCAAGGACTTTGGAGAGGAAAGGAAGAATGGAGATAGGTCGATAGTCGGAAAAAGACGATGGATTGTGTTTTTTGGGAAGAGGGATAATTTGGGCTTCTTTCCAAAGGGTGGGGAAAGTACTAGAGATAATGGAGGAGTTAAGGATGTGTGTGATGATAGGAAGGATTATGTTAAGTATAGGAACTATCATATTTCGACTAATGCTGTCACTCCCAACAGCGTTGGAAGTAATGGAAAGAATACTCTTCTCAACATCACAATCGGAAAATTGGCGAATATTAAATGAAGGGAAGTCGGGTGTTGGTATGGAGGAAAGATGATTAAGAGTTTTGATTTTAGTAGCAGAGTCTAAATCAGAGGTAGAAGAGAAATGTGAATTCAGAGAATCTAGATCAAGGTCTTTCGGGACGACGTTATTACGGGCCTTACCAACACCTAAAGACTTAAGAAAATTCCATACTTTGGCTGGATCGCCATTTTCAACAGATTTATGGATATGGCGTCGTTGTGCGTCCCTACACACCTTATTGCAGTGATTTCTTAGAGCTACAAATTTCAGTTTATTCCCTTCAGTAGGCTGAGATTTATATCTTGATTTGGCAGCATTTTTCTGGGAAATAATCTTTTTAATGTCATCAGTCAGCCATGGCGCTGGCAAGTGCTTTAGCTTGATCGCCCTGACCGGGGCATGCACGTCATAAAGATTGGTTAGTAGTGAATTAAAAAGAGACACCTGTTCGTCGACGCTGTCTGCATCTAGAACAACATTCCAATCAGTATTCCGTGCATCCCTTCTCAGTTTATCCAAATCCATTCCACCAAAATTGCGCTGAAGAAGAATTCTTGGCTTAGCCTTGGGGGGACGAATTTTATAAGAAAGGAAGATGAGGTCATGATAAGAAAAACCATCAGCCCCACATTGACCGTGCTTAGCAACATGATTTGTAGAAGATACTAAGATAAGATCAAGAAGAGAGGGAGTAACGTTGGGAAAGTGATGGGTGGTGCTAAGAGGAAGGATATTCATGTTGCTAGCTTTAACAATAGATTGAAGGCATGAGGATCTAGAATCATTCTTTAATAGACATGTATTAAAATCACCCATTACTATACTATGTCTATAATTAGGCGTGAAGTCCGCAATGAGATTCTCGAATGATTTAAAAAAATTGACTTTACACGAATGGCTATAATACACACCAAGTAAAACCTTGGTGTGAGAAAGAGTCACTTCAATAAAAAGATGTTCGCCTGCATCAGACGGAGGTGGTTGAGTTGACAAACTCAATATAGAGTAGGGAATATTAGAACGGAGATAAATGGCAACTCCCCCACCCCGAGAACCGGTGCGGTCGTTGCGAAGCAGGTGAAAACCGGGTAATTGGTAAGAAGAGGAAGGGAGACACGGCTTGAGCCATGACTCGGAAATTAAAATAGCATGTAAGTTTTTGTTATCAAAAGAAGCCAGCATATCCGAGAAATGAGACGGAATACTTTGAGCATTTATATGAACAACGTTGAAATTTTTAGGGACATCACGGAACTGACAGTCTAACACCTCGGGTAAGGAGGGCAGACTCAAAAAGCTACTACAACTACTGTTTAACTCATCCGAAGAGGCACAAGAATCAAATTCTGCACTATCCGAATCGCAATCATTACTATTGTTGAACATAATAATAAATACCTATAAAATATACCTAATAATATATATATATATATATATATATATACTATATCCCACTTAATAATTAAATTAAAAAAATTATCTAACTTATTAATCTAAAAAGAAAAATTCCATCTGCCAGCAGTAAAGTTGAGAGCTCGGAAATAAATTAAATCTACTATCATACGCAACAGGGCCGTAAAAAAAGAAAACTGAGTGAACGAAACAAACGAAAATGACAGTTGAGTTGAAAGTAGTCTGTGAAAGACATTGACACTGACACATGACATACACAATTTGACAACTACAGAAACAACACTTTACATTTACAATAAACTATTTTGAGGTAGAAATTAAACAATGAAAACAAGACTACTCGCTAAACCTGCTACTTCTTGGCCGTGCCAGCTCGTTTTGGCCTTGCTATGGAAGCTGCGACGGCCTTTGCATCACGAGTGACGGGCGGAGATGCGGGGACAGGAGCCGCAGTTCTGGTCGCCGGCGGCTTTGCGGGGCACACTTTATCAAGCTCGCCCAGTGTAGCAACTCGATGTTGTTTGCCATCAGGGCTCTGCACAACCACAACTCCATTCCTCGTCCAGCACCTGGAGACGCCGACGCGCTGTCTTGCAGCCATGAAAGCATCGTGCCGGGGTTTGGTTAGAAACTCTGACAGGATCATGCCACTGCCCTTCAAACCCGTCTTCCCAAACCAGATTTGGTCCCTGGTGGCTACGTTCTTGAACTTAACAAGGATTGTTCTCGGCTTATCACCTACTAAGCGGCCCTTGCGGTGACACCGTGAAATGTCACTGGCGTTAAAAGAAGCAGACACCTTTAAGTGGTCACCCATGACCTTTACGACCACAGCAGCCGTGTCCTCATCCTTCTCTTCCTTGACACCATGGAGCAGGAGCATTTTTCGACGGCTATGCATCTCTTGTAGGTCCATTTGTTGTGCCATCAAAGTCACCTGCTGCTGCAGACTCTCTAGTGCCGTCAATATAAAAGCCCTGAATGTGGCAAAGTCAGCTGCAAGTCTTTCTGTGGATGGCGTCACCTGAGAATTCTGCAAGCCCTCTTGAAACGCTGCCATACTGGTGCTGAAGTGAGTGCTGAGGTCAGCCAATGATTGTTTCAGTGTGTCCATTTTGGTGCAAAGTAGGGTTATGTCAATATTTATGTGTCAATCACAAGTGTTCTTGAAGATATTGAAGAGAAAATAATAGCTGGCAGGTAGAATTTACTATTCTTTCATATTATTAAATCAATGAAATTTATTACTTTGTTTTATTTATTATTATTGTAATTAATTTATATAGCAATATGTAGAGTCTTTCACAACTACCCGCCAAAAAAAAGAATAATAATAATACAATTATTTTTTCTTTTTTTTCCCTTGTACTCCCATCTCTTAAAACGTAGTGTTCTTTTCTCTATGGCTTCAGCGTTCAGTGCGATTGTGCGTACAGCCGTTCTTTTCAAGTTTTCTCAGTTTCCTTGTGTTTCTCCTGTATTAATTGAGTTGTAGTTGAGCTATCTGCTTCTCCTCCCTTGATACTGTAGAGTTAGTGCACTTGAGATAGTGACTCTTTTGAGATAGTGACTCTTGTGAGATAGTGACTCTTGTGATAGTGACTGCTATACTGTAATAATGCCTAAGGACTATGGATCATGGTCCCTTGCCAATCTGAAGATAGAGTTACGAAAACGGAATGCCAAACTAACTGGACGGAAAGCCGTCTTGGTTCAGAGGTAAGTTTGATCAAAGCATTTACAATAATAATATAATAGCAACGTAGTAGTGCTTATGTTATATTTGCTTTGCTTTATATCCGAGTCGCCTTAATCCATTGTTGCGCCTGGCTTTCATCATTTGGAAATTTATGATGTCCTTTATTTTTACAAGTTGCGACGGCACACATTCTCATCTTGTCTTGTAAGTATTTCTTTGGGATCTTATTTAGGATCATACAATAAATAAAAATAGAAAATCAGTTCTCGCACGCAGCACCCGTTCAAACGGCGCGCATAGAGAAAAGAACACTACGTGACGGCGCGGGTAGAACTATTCACAGAATACTTAGCACTATCCCAAGCCACATGCAGTCTGAGCCTCGGAAGGATGGCTCGCGCTACCACCCGACATTTAATCACAACTAGTGAGTTCTTATTCTGAGTTTAGTACTCTTTGCTCTCTATGTAATTTTTGACAGTTGGTACACTGCGTTTTCACGCCATCTATCGGCTTACCCAAAAGCTCAACTGACAGCTGTCAAGGAAAACGGCTCATTGCAAAACCTGTGCTAGACGTATTGACCTTTGAACCGAGAACTATTGACAGTGAGGCGTCAGTGGGCGGATGTTGAAGGTCAAACACAGAGTGTTATTTTGCCTTTGTACCTTTGTACCTGCGGTAGACGTATAATCGGCTTCATAAGTAGGTAGCTAAGTTTACACATTTGTACCTACCTTGTCAAACATATAATTTAATTCATTCAAACATTGACATGATTGATTAAAAAATGGTAAAAAGTGTACAGTTCATTCGCAATTCGAGCATACTTGTGTACCTCAGTTGAAGTTTCGTCAGAGAAAACGCCTGAATTAATTTAATAGCCAGTGATTCATGCGATGGAAACACATTCTATTTTAACGTCCAACAAAGGGGACGTGAGTTGCGTTTTTATTATTTATCTTTGTGTCTGTGTATCTAATGCTGAGATCTAATGGGTTCCATCCACCTAAGATGACAAGTGATAATAGTGCTACCAAGGTGCGACCGTATGTGCCTTGATGTGCCATCCATCACCGCATAGTAGCTTAAGGGTGCTTTTCCACCAGAGATGTGCTATGCTACGATGCTATGGATGCGTTTGATATCCACCAATCATATTATTGGTTAATCATAGCTTAGCACTGGTGGAAACGGATTCAACTAAGATATGTTTTTTGTATGGAATGATGCGTGCTATGGATGTGTGCTATGGATGCGTGCTATGGATATGTGCTATGGACCATCGCGAGTGGTGTAGCTATGGCGCCGCCGCCCCCGTCGTTTCCCTACTATCGATACATAGCATAGCTCGAGATGCGCATCTTTCTCGCACAGCTACTTTGCGGCGGCGCATCTTCGTAGCGCATCTTCCTCGCACAGCTACCTAGCGTAGTATTGGTGGAAACGGTCACATATTTTCGTAGCGTAGATATCACATCTTCGCAGCATAGCTGCATAGCACATCTCTGGTGGAAAAGCACCCTAACTGTCAAAACTGACATATCGTCGTTCGTATAGTGCCACAAACTTATCTGTTCCGGTGAGAGCGAACTAAATTGGTCCATACCTCATTACTTACTGTACTAATGAATTTCATATTGACATAGATTATATGGACCAATTTAGTTCGCTCTCACCGGAACAGATAAGTTTGTGGCACTATAACGATAAAAGGGCGCCACATAACCAAAAAATCTTCAATTTTAGTTAAAGTATTTCACAAAAGCGCGTGTAAAATCGATTAAAATCAGATAGGTACGCGCCTTCGTGAATTGAACGCCGGTATTTCAGATCCATAAAAATATTGACAGTTTTGACAGATAAGTATAATACGGATTTTTTATTGCTAATGTATCGGTGGTGGTGGCGGTAAAGGCTGCTTAAGCTGTGTTTTATTTACATAGGTTATAAATAAGTATTTACAGAAACTCCCATAATGTTCATGAGTTTAGGTCAATGATCTCACTATCATAAGGTTGCGGCAAATGAAACAAAAACGTCCACGTTAATTTTATTACTATTATCTTACAGATAATCGTATCGAACCGTAATTCGAGGCTAGAATAATACTTTTTATTTATTTGTAAGTCAGATAATATTACATTCAAGATACTTGCATAACATTTGATACTAAATTAAATTATTAAACAACATCAAAATATACATATCCATTAAAATCAACAAATTAATGATTAGATTCTTTTCGTTGTTCTTTTATTTACCAACGGTTTTATTTACCAACCCTTGCACTCTGGTTGGATAATGAATCATAAGCCTGTCCTATCAAGGTCATAATATATAAGCGAGTAATTTGCCCTGCACATCGATCTTTGTGATCTTTGTACTGGTGGATTTTAACAAACTCACACTAGTATATATCTATTAGGATATAATTATATTACTTACCTATATTGTTAGTACTACATAGTATCTGAATAATTAAAATATTCAGCTGTTAAAAAGCAGTCTACAGTCTATCGTATAAAGTCATGAAAACGGAAATGGATCCTAACTAATCGTACGGACTGTAGCTACCAACAAAATTAGGCGCTCTTAACTTTTCTCTCAGTAATCTTCAAGAGGATATTCTTCTTGATGCCCTGCACCACGTTGGAGAAGGGGTTGACCTCCAGCGTGGGGGACGACAGGGCTGAGGGCTCGAAGGTGAACCGGTGCAGCAGCGCGGCCAGCCCGGCCAGAGACTGCATGTGGCCGAGACGGGTTCCTGGAAGAAACGGTGTTGATGGTGGTTAGTGATTAAGTATGGAAATACGACTTAAAAAACCCTGTAAAAAATTACTGTTTTAGTCACCTGTCAAACGTCTGAAAGCTAGTAGAAAATGCGTTTAATGTTTAGAGTTGGTTATAGTGACCACTAAAGTAAGAAATACTTTAATTTTGAGATCTATGTGACAGTACAAAAATACCTAAGCAGGTAAATTCTATCCTTTTTTTATATTGGCGCGGTGATTTTTGCTTGTCACAACATACCTAAGTCCTTTGTACGTTTTACATGATAAATTATAACTAAGTAATGTAGTATGCGTGTAGGTAGAACTAAGAGTAAGACATAATAAATGTTATAATTTACACTGATATCACTCAGGCATTATTATGACTAGGTAAGAACAAATACTCATTCCTTATCTTTGTTACCAAATAGACTGTTCTAGAAACTAATTATGGTTTAAGCACATCACATGCAGACGGTAAAGATAATATGTTATATTATCTTAGTGCATATATCAGAATATCTCTCATCTTAGAAATCTTATGAACCGTCACACTCTGTCCATCCTATGAACAGGCAGCAAACCTTTATATTACAACATCTTAACATGAAATATTATCTTAACCGTCTGTGATTCGCTTTAATCTTTATGAAGTGTAACCGACAAACATACGATAGGTAGAGTATTATGTATAACTTGTAGGTAGGTACAATTTATAACACTTTACCATATCTGTTTGTAAATTAAGATTATAATCGTCTAGTGCCTGATATTGATAATTACAATACTTGATTATTTATTTATTCAACTCACCGACACTATAGATACGAATATGGGGTAAATCGGTAGGTTCAAAGTTCTGTTTTGTTTATTGATTATCATTAAGTTGTTAGTCATTAAGTATTTTGGTTATTGCTTACTAATAAAAAAAGTAATTATGTTTTATTTTTATGAGGTATCGAAACATTGCAAGGGCGTACATGGAGCCAAAGCTAATACGCAGAGGCCCATTTGAGAATTATAAAACTTACCAATGCAAGCACGCGGTCCTTCGCCAAATGGTAAATAAACAAACTTGTGTCGTTCTTTCTCTGCTTCAGCTGTGAATCTCTCTGGCCTATATTCGGTTGGGTTATCGAAATACTTTTCATCTTTTTGAATAGCTTGTATAGGAATCAAAATTTTCACTCCAGGATCTAACGTGATGCCCAGTTCTGGTATGACATATTTTTTCGCACACACACGATTAAGGACTCCAAGAGATGGGAACATTCTCATTGATTCTTTGAATGCCATATCAAGTAATTTCATTTCTGATATAGATTCGTAACACAGTTTGTTGTTGTATTTAGTCATAACCCTGTCGATATCTCCTTGGATTCTGGTCTGGACATCGGGATTATATGCCAGCTGATGCAAGGTGAAGCTGGTTGCTGAGGAGGAGGTTTCAAAACCAGCTGCGAAAAACACAAACAGTTGCGCGACCATAACCTTCATGTCCAGATCCATCTCAACTTGTATCGGTTTACCATCAGAATCTCTTTTTTCGATGGATTCTCCTTGAATTTTCCCCTTTTGTTCCAATTCTAAAAGCAAATCCACGAAATCATTTCGACCAATGGGTTTATAGTTACGTTGTTCTCGAATTTGGTTGAAAATTTGCAATATAGATTTTTCAATTTCCTTGTTCGATACGGACACATAGTTCATCAGATTCGGATAAATTTCTATGAGTCCAATCAAAATCACGGATCTGAGGGACGGAGTGAAGATGAGTTTCCCCAGGTCGCGGAACTGGGAGTGCTCGTTGTTGATGGTGTCCATCTCGATGCCGAAGCCGCAGGCGCCGATGAACTCGGTGGTGAAGCGCGCCATGAGCTCGCGCACGTCGTAGGGCTCGGCGCGCGCCGCCAGCGCCGCCGCAGCCGCCTGCAGCTTGCCGGCGCACTGCACCACCAGCGGGAACATGCCCTTCAGCTTGTGCGTGGTGAAGGCGCTGGTCAGCCGCTGCCGCAGCAGCTTCCAGCGGTCCCCCTCCACGTGGAACAGGCTCAGCAGCAGCGGCTCCAGCGCGTCGTTCCGCGTGAGCCCGCGCATGTAGAAGTACGCGAAGTCCACGTTCAGGATCCGCTTCACCAGCTCCGGGTCCCGCACGATCAGCTCGGGCGTGTTCCCGCGGTAGTAGCCGACCACCTTCTCATCTTTGTATTTGTTGTAGAGCTCTTCCGATATGTCCGTGATACTCTTGTAACCGAATATATTTCGGAAATGATTTCCAAAAATCGGTATGGGCTTCTCATGTTTCACATTTCTTTTAGACCAGTAACTGTGATTTCTAGTCGAGTAAAAATAAAAAGCTATCAGACCGATAGCCACTAGCAGAATCACAACCATGTTGCTAGTTGCGTAGTACTATACTGAGGGACTTTAATCTTTGTTATGAATTATGAACATGTTATCTGCCAGTCATACCGGTTTCCACACGGGTCGTAGTCTAATTACAGTCTCCGCGATTTGTATGTTTTTGTATTATTTTTTGTTTTATTACCTCAAATATACGGGCAGCAGTGGTGGGTCGACTCGTGTTTTGGCTTAAGTAATTATGTTATAAAATTGATTAGATCTGTCTAAAAACTATGCAAAGTTAGTACTCGTATATTAACAGTGTGTAGATGCATTTTATGAATTGTACATGTTATTCATCATTATACAGAAATGGAATCAAAGCTGCATCTATTAAAAGTGAACCAGAGACTTGCAAATTTTACTAAAATAATTGTCAGTTTTCATTAATTTTGGTACTTGAGTATTTTTATAATGATGATATTATGTGCCACTGCTTAGTATAAATTTGTATCTTATCTTTTTTATGCCTACCATATTTGTTTAAAAATAAACTTGCATCCACATCGTTTAAAGAATAGCTTAAACCCGTTAAGGGTCTAAATTAATTTTAAACATTTCATTACTAAGGTTTTTTTTTGTTTTAGCCTTTAAGGTATAGTGTGTGAATTGAAAAAAAAACATAACTTCCGTTTGAAAGCGTTTTTCCCCAAACTGCCACGTTTCTCCACATAGTACTGTACTAATAGCGAAAAACTGATCATTTCTTATGACTCTATATATTTATGTAATTATTTACTGAACAAAAAATATGTAACAGGTAATCAGCTGTAATTTTATGTTTTTTTAATAAAACTTGAAAAATCAACAGATCTTGATATTGATAGATGGTAATGAAAAATATGACCAAGCTTATTTTCGTTGTAAGTGAACAGAGTGCTATATCTTTCATTTCTCATTTTATATAAGTATACAGTAGCGGATGGTTTCTCCTTAACACATAATTATGTACAATAATCTCCGTTATCGTTATAAAACCTACTTTGTTAACATGGCAAACAGAAAAGGTCTGATGAACTTGGTATATAAACTATGTCCTCGCTTCAGATGGTTGACAACAGCTTCTAATATTTTACCTTGATCTCGTGTATTACACGAAATATGTTCGTGCTATATTTAATAATATTAGCACTACTACTTTTTTATTACTATTCCACAAGAAATCATAATTACTGGGCCAATAGAAATGTGAAGCATGAAAAACCCGTGCCAATTTTCGGAACCCATTTCCGAAATTTGTTCGGTTACAAAAGTATCACGGACATATCGGAAGAGCTCTACAACAAATACAAAGATGAGAAGGTGGTCGGCTACTACCGCGGGAACACGCCCGAGCTGATCGTGCGGGACCCGGAGCTGGTGAAGCGGATCCTGAACGTGGACTTCGCGTACTTCTACATGCGCGGGCTCACGCGCAACGACGCGCTGGAGCCGCTGCTGCTGAGCCTGTTCCACGTGGAGGGGGACCGCTGGAAGCTGCTGCGGCAGCGGCTGACCAGCGCCTTCACCACGCACAAGCTGAAGGGCATGTTCCCGCTGGTGGTGCAGTGCGCCGGCAAGCTGCAGGCGGCGGCGGCGGCGCTGGCGGCGCGCGCCGAGCCCTACGACGTGCGCGAGCTCATGGCGCGCTTCACCACCGAGTTCATCGGCGCCTGCGGCTTCGGCATCGAGATGGACACCATCAACAACGAGCACTCGCAGTTCCGCGACCTGGGGAAACTCATCTTCACTCCATCGCGCAGATTCGTGATATTCAACTGTCTAATGGAGGTGTTTCCGTTCCTTAAAAACCATATTGCGCTTATGAACCCTGAAATTGAATTAGCAATTCGTAAATTATTCGAACAAATTCAAAAACAGCGGAATTACGCGCCGATAGGACGGAACGATTTCGTGGATTTGCTTTTAGAGCTTGAAAAAAAAGGTAAAATGTGTGGAGAATCCATCGAGAACGTAAACAAAGATGGGCAGCCTTTAAAAGTTAATAATATAATAATATAATATAATATGTGGGGACATCTCACACACGGCCATCCAACCCCAAGCTAGGTAGAACCTGTGTTATGGGTGTCGGACAGCTGATATATCTACACAAATACATAGATAGATAGATACTAAATATAAATATCAACACCCAAGACCCGAGAACAAATATCTGTGTTTAAACAAATATCTGCCCCAGCCGGGAATCGAACCCGGGACCTTCGGCTCAGTAGTCAGGGTCACTAACCACTACGCCATTCGGTCGTCAGTTGAAATGGACATGGACATGAAAATGATGGTTGCGCAATTATTTGTATTCTTTGCAGCTGGCTTCGAAACATCCTCCTCAGCTACTAGCTATACGTTGCACCAACTCGCATACAATCCTGATATCCAGACTAGAGTACAAGAAGATATAGATAGAGTAATGAGTAAATATGATAACAAACTGTGCTACGAAGCTATCGCTGAAATGACTTTACTTGATATGGCATTCAAAGAATCCATGAGAAAGTTTCCATCACTGGGAGTACTAAATCGTGTGTGCGCAAAAAAATATGTAATACCAGAATTAGACATTACATTAGATCCTGGAGTGAAAATTTTGATTCCTGTTCAAGCTATTCAACATGACGAGCAATACTTCGACAACCCTTTCGAATATAGACCGGAGAGATTTGAAGAGGATGCTGTGAAAGATAGACATAAATTCGTCTATCTACCATTCGGAGAAGGGCCTCGCTCGTGTATAGGTGAGTTACGTATATTTATTTGAATTAAAGTGAAACCATTCTCACAGTGTCAGAATTACTGTAGTGGTGAGATTCGGCCTACACAACAGTGTTACAGGATGATATTACTTAAGATTATTGTAAAGATGCAAGGCCAATAATAGGTTCCGTAGTATGTATATTTTGTTTTTAAAACCAAAGTTTTTTGTCCCCATACGAGTAGTTAAGACATACCCCATTACGCATAGGCAATACATTAAAAATAGTATGTTGTTTCAGCTTCTAATTAATTATGTGTTCTTGTATTCTCAGGTGCCCGTCTTGGTCAAATGCAGTCGATGGCGGGACTAGCGGCACTACTGCACAGATTCACCTTCGAACCCTCTGCACTGTCCACTCCACAACTCACGGTCAACCCGTTTGCCAACAACGTCCAAGGACTACAGAAAATCTATCTGAAAATTACTGAGAGAAAACTGAAGACTACTTAGTTTAGTTCAAATATCTGCGCCGTGATTTCTAATTTGTACTACATAGATACGATTAAATAAAAAATACTGAGCCATTTTCTAAGGAGTATTTTTTTTTATTAACTCTTTCGCTATCATTCCGTATTAAGTAGGTACTTAGGTACTTACTTCTTCTTTGTTTGTCCTCGTTTAATTGGTTTAGTTATTTATCAGCAGGTCCACCATTCGCACTTATACTCAAATACATTATGACAGTCATTAATCATAGGTACTTAATAAAATATTTAACCTCTTTCATAATTTATGAAATTATTAACCTTTATGCGTATATATTACAAGTGGATAAGTCATATTCTCGTGGTATATATGAAAAAATATATACATAATATACAATATTAATGTACGTACTACATATATTTCTTCATAGAGGTAGTATCCCTTGACGTCGTTACGATCATAAAAATATGTTACACTTTCACGTAACAAAACTGGTGAACGCATTTTGATGAAATTTGGTATGCAGGAAGGCTGACAACCTCAATATTTGCATCTAGGTACATTCATCAGTACCTCTGGAAAAGTGGGAAAAGCTAACTGAACTACCGATGAACCGATTTCTAAAATCTTGTTTAGGTACTTATGATTTGGTATTTTACGGATAAATATACGTAATTTAACATAATCATGAATGTTTTTATATTATATCATAATTATATACTAAAATTCTCTTCAAATTTCAGTTCTAACCCTTAAAGTACTTATAAATATGAATTTGAATGCATTTGTTAATATGAATACATTATAAAATTAATTGTGTAAAAGTGTATCAGCGTATCAGAATTCATTTGTGTAGAATAGAAGGTAGTGTAGTGCCTGTATATGGTGAGTTTTTATATATAAGTATTTTTATTTACATTATAAATACCACGAGCGTGTGTTAGTATATCTTACCTTACTCTTAATCTACCAAAATGATTTTAGTTTTTTTTTTACATAAGTATTTTTTAAAGAATGGTCTATAAACTAAATGTACGTAGGTATACATAAATAAATAATCAATGATTTCAAGTTTTCAAGGTCTGTAAAAAAAAACTTAAAACTGAAGAGCCAGGTTTGTTTTAAAAAACATAAGTTGTGTAGTTCTACATTTTAAATTAGGTACTTAATAACTGCAACATATGGCTCAGAAATCTTTGCTATAAGCTGCTGCTGCATAAGATAATAATACACTCACGTATCAAATAATTATAGCCGATTTTTGCATATCAAGGAATTACCAGCCAATTTTAGAAGATAGGTTATTCAGATAATTATACTTTTATTAGAACCTCTGGATAACATTATAGAAGGCCAAAAAAATCTTTACTCAGAATTAAGATAAAGGTCATGCGAAGCAGTCCTGTCTTGAATGATCCAAAGATCTTCACTGGTTTCAAAGATCATCGCTTGTTTATTTATGATCCGTTTTTTATGCTGTTATTCTATTTTTTATTGGTGTTTCTGCACCTGGCTCACTCGAATTGAACATCTGTGCATATCTCAATAAGGCCTCAACTCACTTAGATCACCTCACTGTTCCACGGTGGATTGGTTAACTGATGTGCAAACTTTGCATCTACGTAAAAAGTGCCTACATCACTTTTTACGTACCTAAATTAATTTAATATAACTCTCTCAATTGATTTTGTTTACTTCTTCTGCGATAAATGGTCGTGTTACTTTTTGAACCAATTGCTACTCACTGGAGATTTCATGTATGCATTCCCCATAATTTAAATGTGTTTACATTTCAAAAATATTGCACCCGTATATTTTTGTTAGTTTTGATCACCAAACTATTGACGAATGGTAACAGTAATTAAAAGTAATCATACATAAACTTACGTACTGGTTAGTAACGCCGATATTATAATACATAACGTTAATGTCATTAAAAATACATGATGTTCCTGAATTTGAATATGTAGCTCCGAAAATAGCATCAGATAATTTTACATGACTTTTGTTCAGTTGCACCTTTAAGTATTGAATGTTTCAGTATTTATTCATGAATACAGTAAGCGAGTTGTTAAATCAGATGTACCTAGACTACGATGAAATCAAATTGTAATTATAAACCAGCTATAAAATACAAACGGTAATTTTCATTTCATTACAATGATTTTTCACAATCCGCAAAATTGAAGTCAACTAAAACAAAAGCCTAATTCACAATTTTTTAAAACAATTTAACTAAATAGAAAGTTAACTGTGGAAATTTCATCGTTATGATTTTTAAACAAAGTCTTCATTTGACTTGACCTTTCCTACTATCATGAGGCGAAGTAAACTATTTTTAAAATATCTAACTTTTATGAGAAATGTTTAAATTGGACTATAATATACAAAACGTGATAAATGTGACAAGTGAAAAGATAGGTATTGTCTACCTACCTTCGATTATCTAGAACACATTATGTGTCTCTGAAGCTGATCAGAATACTCTTTACCTGAACAAAACGGAGACGCCATCGCCATTTTATCTATAATAAAAGGAGAAACAAATTAACAAATTGGTAATAAACCACTTAATATTATTTTATTGGAGCGGTGGTGGCGTAATGGATAAGGCCTCGTCCTCTCAATCGAGAGGCCGTGGGTTCAAATCCTCGCAGCATAATAATATGCACCACTAGACTATTTCAATGTAAACTCGTTAGCGCTGCTTAAGAAATATTTAATACAGATCTAGTACTTTCAGGGCCTGTTTCACAATGTCTGGATAATGGCTACCTGTCGGATAAAATACATGCTGTCACACTCTGACATTATTATTTAGACAGTGACAGCATGTCTTTTATCGCCCTAATACAGGCCCTAAGCGTTATAACTATTTATGATTGTCATAATTTATAAATAACAGCAACATTATGTACTAACACTGATTTTTTCGTCTAATATGTATATGCTATATGCCCCCTAACCGTAAATGATTATGTACATTCAATTAGGGTAAATTTAAATAAATTTGCCGTCGTTAGATGTTGACCTACGTCCAACACCACTTTAAATTGACCAGTGTGCCTCGTGCGACCATAAATACTAAGTTTGCAAAAAGGTGTACGTTTTTTCGAATAAAAAGTGCCTCTATAAACTTATTTTTTTCAGATGAAAAAATAAAAACAGATAGGTACTTTTGTTTTCTAAACTATAAAACCCAATAAAACCTGTAATATTTACTGGCTAATTTTAGTTCGGGTCTTAGTTGTGACACCTTGTGAGTTGTTAATGTTATGTTTCGGCTGTGTTACAATATTACTATAACAACGCGTTTCCAACTTTAACAATATTATATCTTAGACTCGTCTTTATTTCTTTTTCAGTTTTTAAGATGTCGTTTGGATCGCTTTTGAAAAATTTCGATTCCTTAACCAAAAGTCGTTGTAAGTACTCCTATTTTTTATCATACTACTGCTAGAGAACGTTAAAAAAGAGGCTGACTGACCATGGCTGTTTTTTTTAACTGCAATGTATAAGCAATAAACTGCACTTCGGTACAAATATATACAAATTCAGTTAGGTTGTATACTGCCAGTGCCAATGCCAACCGTCACGGGGCTTGCTGCAATTTACCATGGCTATGTAACCTGTGGCTATGGAGGGACTGGATCAACGTGCGTAAATAAAAAAAACTCTTAGTAGTATTTTTCACACATTTTTTTTCTTCTTATTTCAGATGACCAGATTGATAATTATCCATTTATGTCTTCCCATATACCAATCCTCACATTACTGTCGGTATACATTTTATTTGTATTAAAGATTGGACCAGCTTTAATGAAAAACAGAAAGCCGTTTGAGCTGAGGAAAACACTGATCGTTTACAATGTTTTCCAAGTTGTTTTATCGACATATATGTTTTACAGAGTGAGTACCTACATAATTATATTGAATCAAACACAAATGCATAACACGTTTATAGTAAAATAATTACTCTAATAACAGCTCTTATTTGTCTGAACACCATAAATAATATTTTTTGATTAATGTCCTTATGGCCTTGAAGACAATAATGCAAAGCGACCTTGCATTATACTTTGAATCTAAACCATGGTTGTCAATGGCATATTAAGGTAGGTATTTAAGATTGGATTTAGGTGTAAAGTGTAGAACCTAATGTGTATACATATTATATTGTATTTCTTATTATATACACATACATGTCGGTTTGTAATCAAACCTATGCAATTCATATTCTTTTTATCTTATCGGTTCGATATTTTTCAGGCCATTAAATTCTTATCCAAAACCGGGCCTATATACACAAGATGTTATATTGAAGATGCTGAATATCAAGAAGAAGTAAGTACTTAGAGTCATTTTTCGGAGACCTGTGCCCCAGCAGTGGGGACGTTGTCTGTGTTAGTTCCTGCACATAGCTCTCTTAAGTGAAACACATACATATACATATGCAGTCACGACTATAATCCCCGAAGGGATAGTCAGAGGTGGCTCACAAACGAGCCACCCACTTTTCGCAGCAAATTTGTACTCACGTGATAGGTTGCGAACCATATCGCTGTTTTGGAATAAGTACAATGCACTTAGGACACACATCTAGAATCTAGATATCCAGGTTTCCTCACGATGTTTTCCATCACCAGAAGAGAACTTGGTATTATTGTACTTAAACTCCTTAATTGAAAACACAATTGAAATTGTACATTAGTACAGGCCAGGATTTAAACATTTTAAACCCACGGCCGCTCGATTGAGATGACGAGGCCTTCTCCATTACGCCACCACCGTTCTATCTATCTATCTTAAATGAAACATTTAGACATAATATACATATCCTCTCAAAATCTGAATTATTTCCCACAACGCGTGTAACTATCCAATATACAGAGGTGTAGTAGTAGGTATACGGTGTACACGGTGCGTGAGTTGATATTGGAATAAATTCCCCTGTGTCATGATTATGAAATAAACAATTATATACACAAGACATCATCATATTTAAACATAATTAATTATCAATGCAGTAAACAGTTAAATTACAATTATAATGAATGAATAACCCTTGTACCAAGTCAGTATTCGGGAACGTGGCATGACCGTGAACAGTTACCGAAAACAAATGAATATTACGCTTGTGACATCAGCTTATTCTAAACTTAATTATCAATTTTGCAGTATTTTGCTGTAATGTTATTATGTATCAATGTTGATTTCAATGGTTAAAGTTAATTAATCAAATTGCACTACTACATTGCATGTGTTTTTAATCTCTTATTAGGTTATCTGGAATCCATGAATTATGGTTCACGGTCCAGGTAGATAACACAAAAGTTTACGCTCAGATAGATGCAAGATTGCATATTCATCATTCCAAAACTTTAAAATTACTTATATATTTTTTTAATTTCTATCCATAATTAACTTATCATCAGGGGCCCTATCGCAAAGCCAAAAAGAAATATCATTTACGAAGTACCTAATGAAAATCAGTTTTTTATTCTCAGATACTAAATTGACAGACTTTGAACGGTTCAGACAACAGGCGATTTTCCTGTGATTGACTGTATCTTTTTACTGGCGACACAATCAACTGTTGATGAACCATCAATTTAGTGTCTGAGACTTTAGTGTTAAATTCATTACATTTTGAATCAGAAAATCGATTTCAAAACAGTTTTGCGATAATCGTTGAATTCGATTCATCTGTTTTCAGAAAAGTCTCAATCTAGACCAAGAACTTTATCTAGACTCATAGATCAAATTATTGACATCATTTTCAACTTTCAGATTTTCTACAACATATTTTTATACTGCTCGGCAAAAGCATCCGAGTTGCTAGACACAATATTCTTTGTGCTTAGAAAAAAGTATAACCAGACATCGTTTTTGCACATTTACCACCATTCAATGATGATGACTACGACATGGTTCATCCTGAAATACTCTCCAACGGATATTGTCACAGTTATTGGATTAATCAACTCCTTTGTGCATATGATAATGTATACCTACTATGGACTTTCGGCTATAGGGCCAGGAGTACGAAAATATTTAACATGGAAGAAGTATATCACAAAATTACAGTTGGTAAGTCTGAAAATATTATCTCCAACCATCGTATTTTAGATGCTTTATGAAGATAGAACTGTGTGTTTTTTTATATTTGTTTGAAAAGAATCACTATAGTAAGTTCAAAAGCAAAACCAGGTCCTAAGATTGTGAAACATTATTAACAATTCGCAGTAAAGTTTTTTTTGTTGGTTTTATTTTATTGAGCATTAAAAAGTAACATTCAATCAAGGTGGGACACCTCTACTAAACTAACTTCTACAAAATAATCTTGCCGTCTAAAATAATGTCAAATATAATAATACATATTCCGCATTTACAGCACCAAGTATTACAGATATTATAAAACTTTTTTTATATTTTTTCAGATACAGTTCGTGACGCTTATAATTGTGTTTGGAACATTATCAGTCATATCTGAATGCCCGATATCAAGAGGTCTAGTCGTGTTCCTTTTGTCGAATGGATTTCTATTCATATATCTATTTAGTGATTTTTATCAGAAAACGTATATAAAAAAGGAATAAAAGATTGCTACAATAGTTGTGCATTATTTATATGATTTTATAGCAATTTACATACTCATCATCCCGAAAAGAAACTGAATTACTAGGTACCGTTTCAGTTGCTTTAAACAGAATAGAATTTATTTATTTATATTGTTCATGTAGAACTAACATCAACTGCTTAAATATAATTAAGTATGTATATATAAATATACATACTATATATACATCATTATATAGGTACTATAGTAACATAATTATAAAATTTTATAACAAACGGAATTATGCTATATGAGGTTCCCATCATCTATACTCTATAGTAACGTAAAAAAAAACACGCACTCACGCCTTGTACTAATGTACTCCCTTGCGGGGTAGGCAGAGGTGCATTGCTGCACCCGCTTTTCGCCAGAGTGTTATGTTAGTCCCATGTAATAGGGGGCGGGCCTATTGCCATTTTACGGGCACATCCCAGACCCGAGAACAAATATCTGTGTTTAAACAAATATCTACCCCAGCCGGGAATCGAACCCGGGACCATCGGCTCAGTAGTCAGGGTCACTAACCACTACGCCATTTGGTCGTCTTTACTATAACAAAATTATGCTATAGATTGGCAAGTTGCTTGGCGACCCTCCTTGCGGGGTGAAAGACGCGGAGGGGACGAGGTACCCAAGACGACAGCGGGTAGCGGGAGGGGTAGTGGTGGAGGGGAACGCGTGCACTGCATGTCATTGTTACGGCAGTCTCGGCCGCGCAGCCGAGGCGGCCACATGTCTTAAATAGTCTGTCATAATTTGAGTGCGACCCACATGAGATCATTGATCCTGAGACCATTAGTCTTAGGATGAGTGTTGAGGCCTTTTTATATTATTATTAGGTATCTATAATTCGTCAACAAAATAACGTTAAAAACAACAAATCGTATAATGTCTCAATATAGGGGCTTCTTGTAGAACACCGTACCGGATCAGTCATGCTACGCGGCTAAAGGTTGGTACTGCGCAGTCAGATACGAAAAAGTAAACAACAAAGACGAAGAGTCCATATGACAGTGCGTCAGTTGTCAGTTCTTGTAACTAGGAAAGCAACCAAAATATATGTGATTTAATGAAAGTAATTAATGAGCAAAACACAGAGAAAAATTACAAAATTGATGAAATTTTGAAAGAAAATGGTCATATCGTGCTTCGCCTACCCCCATACCACCCGGAATTAAATCCTATTGAACTTGTGTGGCGGTACGTGAAAGGCGAGCTCGCAAGAACGTCGATTGACTCTAACTTAGATAAAGAGATAAAAGACTTAGAGTTGCTTTTCTCTAATTATTCGCCTGAAAAGTGGAGAAATTGTGACGACCACGTCATAAAAAATTAAGACGAATATTATAAATCTGATAGAGTATTTGACGATGTATTGGACAGGTATGTTATTGTTTATTTATAATTTAATGTAAATTAAACATAAAATATTATATATTATGTGTACACTGAACTAATATGACTGGCGTACTCTAGTACATTATACTTCAAAGTAGGTATAATGTTTTTTGGTTTTTGTCTTAGATTTATAATTGAAGTTAATGAAAACGATGATGAAGATGAGGATGACGACGACAATGAACAAGTTCAAACAGAGAGTGAACATGAAAGTGACATGGAAATTGATTTATAAAATAAAACACTTTTACATAAATAAATTCAAATTGGTAGATATATTATTATTATGTTGTGTCTTTACCATCACGGGACCATGGGGTCCCGGGCATTTGGAAGGCGTGCATGGGGCCGAAGCCAACATGTAGAGGCCCGTTTGACAACATTAATCTATATGAAATGTGACACCAACCGACGATTTTCCTTGTGTAAACTATAGAGTGAACCCATGGAAAATCCCCGGTTAGTGCAGAACTATTGTAGGATATGGACAAAACTAATACAGGGTTATGGAAGGGGGTGCTAAATGGACTGGGTAACTGGGACTATGGAAGGACTATGGCCCCTGCCTGACCTATATGTTTCACACACGGATAAAAAGGCAGGGGGTGACTCGCACACACAGTAAATGGGCCCCCCAAAACAGTCGCTAGCACATAACAGTGACGTAGCAACAAGGGGGCAACATGGCATGAGGTGCTAAGGATGGAGAGGTATTCCACGGCTCTCAGGACAATCGCGTTATCGGTCAAGATCCCTACAAGCACCTTACTGGGTAATACATCCTTCCTCGAGCATTGCTGCTCTAGCGGTACACCACTCAAGCCAGCCAATGAAGGCAAGCAAGAGGTGGGAGATCCTGTTCCTCGTCAGTGTTCACTCTGGACAACCAATAAAGGCAAGCCAGAGATGAGGAACAGGGGTTCTCCCCGGTATCGGGTGGGTGGGGTCGCTAATGCCCAACAGCTCGCCACAAGCTGCCCTGCCGCCTTATTATTATTATTATTATTATATTATTTACGGGAACACTCATAGAATAAAATTTTACTTACGTCAGAAATAGTTACAAGCTATCGCGAGATTAATCCGGGCACACTTTTCTACGTGTGTAGCATGTCGTGCTACCTCGCCCCCGCCACTTCTTTCACCCCGCAAGGAGGGTCGCCAAGTAACTTGCCACATTATAGTTACATAATAACTGCAGAAATAGCTCCAGTATGCTCACGACTTTGGGCATTACCCAATAGGGTAGAGGGTCAGGTAGGGGGCCATGGGTGACTCCCAAGCGAGTAATGTAGAAGTCGTCGAAGGTGCCGTTAGAAACGGCCGTCATTAGCGATTATTAGCTTAACACATTGATGGACACTAGATTAACGGTGAAACTCATAAAAACGCACAACATTTTTGTATGGGAGTTGTGTGATGATCTGCTGGTGCACATGCCGGCACACTGCCTAGACGCAGTAAAGAAATCACGACGTCGATGACCGTTGTGTGCGTGTGAGTTCACACTTTTTTCTGTATGAAAAATTATTGCTGTGTGAAAAAAAGGTACTCTGGGTGCACATATAACTTTGAAATCCTTCCAAATAAAGCACAACAAGATGGTCTTCATACAAACTCTAGGTAAAACAGGACTGCATTGACCGTTGTTGAAATAATTAGAAAAAGAGCGGGGACTGCATTCGACGTTGTGATTTTTTTCTAAAAGTGTGGAGGACGTCAAATGCAGTCAGTGTCCGTCAGTGGGTTAACATAAATTCCATGTATCAGGCATGAGGGATTATGAGGTAGGTTCTAAAAATTAGAATTAAAATTGCGAGGGCGATGGCCTTGGCAGTTTTGGGAAAAACGCTTTCAAACGGAAGCTATGTTTTTTTTTCAACTGAGGGTGCTAGTTCTGCATATAAAGCGCCTTAAGGAAATATGCACAAACGTTCCATACGAGGGAGCCAGGTATAGGCTAACCTACTAATAACTCCACTGAGAAAATTTAGATAAAAGAATCATCTTACCCAATAAAACGTTGGTGACCGTAGAAATGTAGGTAAGTATTCCATAAGTACGGTAATGTGCAGAGAAACTTGACCTCCCTCTCATAGTAACAGTGCTTCTGACAGGAGTCAGATTTCTCTGCCTTATACGTACGATCCGGAATGGTTAATGCTACGTCTTAATATGAAAATTTTACTTATTATCTTAAATACAGTCATGAGAAAGAAGAAAATTAAATACAATGTGTGCCACCCCAGTGAAAACAGATTGATACAAAAACTTATAGGTTAAGTGTAGATGAATCAAATAATATATTATTTTATCAATACATACAAACAATCTCTGTAGTTCCAGTTTTTCATGGCAATCCAAAACCCGTTAGTGGATCATAAAATAAATTAAAGTATTGCACTTACATCAAAACTGACGATAACTGCATAGTTTTTCATACGTTCGATGTGATAAAATGGGTCATGTAGTTAATGAATTGGAAAACTTGGTTTGGTTATGTGACCCATTCCATCACTATTAAGTCCAAAAAAACAGAACTACCTCTACTTACCAGATGATGGTGTTACAAAGTGTTGGAAATGAGACCTGAAGGAAGATGTAATAGAGTAAGACCAACAAAAATGTGGCTTGATTGCAAAATAGGAGTGAATCAGACTGTGGAGTGAATGAGGATATCACAAAGGATAGGGTAAAATGGCGTGACATGACGCACAAATCCGACCCTAAATTTAATAAGGAAAAGGCTAGGGAGGTGAATGTTGACAAAAGTAAATTGTTTGGGATCGGAGCATTATCTGTTATCCGTTCTTATGAAAAATAGCAATGTTTTTTCAACGACACATACACATTCAATAACGGCCAGGCGCTCTTGCAGTGCCAATTTATACATTTGAAGCTCGCACATGGCTCAAAAGCTAGCACCAAAATACTCTGTCCTCGGATTTCCGCATACAGCCACTACCATAACTAGGTCCCACGCTACGCTTGCCTGTCTATGGTCCCTACTAGTACATTAACTGTTTTTGGTTCTTTAGAAAATATCACCGGCCTTTTCAGCTCATACATTTGAAAAGATATATATAAATACCTACATATATATCTTTTACATCCTAACTAATATTATAAATGCGAAAGTAACTGTGTCTGTCTGTCTGTCTGTCTGTTACTCTTTCACGCCAAAACTACTGAACGGATTTGAATGAAATTTGGTATACATACGGCCTAGACCCTGGGAAAGAACATAGGCTACGTTTTATCCCGGAATTCCCACGGGAAAACTTTTTAAGGCGAAGCGAAGCGCGCGGGAACAGCTAGTACATAATAAGGTAAACTCAGTTCTCAGTTTGAGGATGAATTTAACAGGTTCCGGTCACACTTGATTATTATTATATTTTTATTGCAAAGGGTCCTGTCGCTGTCGTCGTACCACACCACTGTTGTAACACCCTGTATATTTCGGTAAGAAAAGAAGTACCTAACCCCTGCCTCTTTCGGCTTACAATACGAGTTTTGCAACACTCTTTAGAATACAGGCGTGGTGTGCCCTAAAATAAATAGATCACGTCGCGTCGTAAGTATAAAAAATTAAAATCAAATGACGCGTTGTAGACCGTTACGCAATTTAAATAATTCACAGTCACTTATGTTTATTTATTGGTTTTGTTAAAATTTCAGGAATCCTTAGGTGTATGACGTACTAATTGCAACTAAAAGTTATAAAATAAACGTAACTATATTTTTTAAAAAATAAAACCAAACGTAAGCACTTCTGCAAGTCTCGATCCCTATCCAACTTAAATATCTCAAATCGACCTCAGTTGTATCCTTGTATCTAAGCGCGAATACAGATTGCAATAATAAATAAGATAGCCCGTTATTTTCCCGAGGTTGCATTATTACTTATTAGAGATGAAGGAAAATATCCCAGAAAACTATAAAAAAATACCTAAATTTTGTATAACACGACTTTCAATCCTACGAATACTATATTTTTGTATCTAACTACGGAACATATTATGAATATACTTTTTCAATTGGATTAAATAACGCTTATTAGATAATAACATTAGTGAGTTATTTTACTGTTTAAGCGTCAAAAAATTAACTTAACAATACCTACGTCACTTAATTTAAGGAAACATATTCAGCACAATTTTCCTAATGAAATCTATTTAACTTGCTAAATTGCACCGAGGTGACTTTGAAATCGGTATAACGATACTTACGGTTTTTTTTAATTTTTATAAAATATTTAATCAAATAATAATATATATTACCTATTTAGAAAAAAAACTAATTACTAAATAAAATGCATACAGTGCCATTAAAAAGTGTTGACTTCGGATTTCTTCATAAAAGTTCTTGTAAGTAAACAACGGTAAGAACAGTGTTGTAAAATTTGTAGTTTCGATGTACTTATTCATAATTTCAAAGTTATGTCTAACTATGATGCAAGTTAGGATTTGATAGTTATACCGAGAGATAAGAATTTTATTTATACCTTCTATATATTTTTTTGTAATTATTACACATGTAGGTTTCGGCTTAGTATACCATTTTTACAACACCCTGTATATTATACGTTTTTAATTTTCAGATTCAGAAGTGGATGAGTTTCCTTTAATGCAGACACCCATACCAATAGCAATTATCATTGTTTCGTACCTACTTTTTGTTACCAAAATTGGACCAGCATATATGAAAAATAGAAAGCCATTTAACTTAAAAAGTACCTTAATAATATACAATGCTGTGCAAGTTGCATATTCAGCATACTTAATGGCAAGGGTAAGTGTTTGGTAAGATAATACTCCCTCCTGTTTAATTAATGTGTGAAACCTATTGAATTTTTGTCACGCATTCTCATTCGCTACATGCATAGATTTCATCATTGGCCACTGCATCTTGACAGATGATTGTTACAGCGGCTGTGGGTTTTGAGAGCCACATTTTCTCATGTGGCTGAACAGGCCTATACGGGCCTTACACTGCTTGCCACATCGGACACAGGCATAATTCGGGTTTGGCGATGCTTCCAGATGTTGATTAAGCCTCTTAGTTTTTAACTTTTCCAACCATTTCCCATCGTGTTTTGATTTGCCCTGATGCAGCAGTTGTCTCCATACTGGTCTGTCCAATGCCAGGGACTCCCAGTTATCTTTATCTATCCCGAAGTCGTCCATATCGCGCTTGCACGAGTCCTTGAATCTCAGTAATGGCCGCCCAACTGGTCTGGTAGCATTGGCCAGTTGTCCCAACATCACTCTACGGGGCAGTCTTTCTGTGTCCTGTCTTTGGACATGCCCCAGCCATTGCAGGCGTCTCTGCTTCAGGATGGCAGTAATGCTGGTCGTGCGTGTGGTGTTGAGGACGCATTCGTTGGTAACCTTGTCCCTCCACGAGACTCCGATAATTATCCGCAGGCAGCGCATGTGAAATGCGTTAATACGGCGCTCCTGTTTTCTGTAGGTTGTCCAAGTTTCAGAACCATACAGTAAGGTACTGAGAACGCATGAATTGTACACAAGGACTTTGGTTTGGGTGGTGAGCTTAGAATTTCTCCACACCCTTGTGTACAGCTTCCCAAATGCCGTTGAAGCTCTGCCAATGCGGGAGTCAATTTCTTTGTCATTGGACAAGTTAGACGTGGTTGTTGAGCCTAGGTAACAGAAGTGGTCAACCACTTGCAGCGTGGACTCGTTGAGTGTAATCGTAGGCGGAATAGTTGTGCCTTGTGCCATAACGACTGTTTTCCTGGTATTTACACTCATTGAGAACATGTCACATGCCCGACCAAATCGCGTGACCAGGTGCTGAAGTTCTTCTTCGGTGTTGGCCACAATTGCGGCATCGTCGGCGAAGAGCAGTTCTCTGACGAGTAGGTCAAGACGGTTTCTCTTGGCCTTCAAAAGGTTTATATTGAAGAGCTTTCCGTCGTGTCTCGTATGCAGGTGCACTCCTTCGTCGGATCCATCAAAGGCAGCAGATAGAAGCGCCGAAAAGAATATGCCGAAGAGAGTTGGAGCCAAAACGCAGCCTTGCCTTACTCCACGGTTGACGTCAAATGCTGCTGATACATCCCCATCAAAAACAACGCACCCGCGCATGTTATCATGAAAGGACTTGATTAGGGCGAGCATCTTCGGCGGGCAACCGACTTTATTTAGGACTTCGTAGAGGCCATTTCTGCTGACGGTGTCAAAAGCCTTGTTTAGGTCGACGAATGCCATAAATAGTGGTTTGCGTTGTTCACGACATTTTTCCTGAAGCTGGCGAAGAGTGAAAATCATGTCAGTTGTCGATCTGTTTGCGCGAAAGCCACACTGTGACTCTGGGTATACTCTGTCAGCCAAGATATGTAGTCTGGACAGTATGACTCTGGCAAAAGCTTTACCTACGACACTAAGCAGTGATATTCCCCTGTAGTTGTCACATACGCCACGGTCTCCTTTTCCTTTATAAAGAGTGACAATGTTAGCATCCCTCATTTCCTGTGGCACAGTGCCCATCTCCCAACAGCGAAGCAGCAGCACGTATAAGGGATTAGTAGCGGCTGGAAGCTTGATCAGCTCAGCTGGTATGTTATCACTGCCTGTACTTTTCCCGGTTTTTAATGCTTGCAGAGCGCGCAGAAATTCGGCAAATGTAGGAGGTGTATCTAGGCTTTCAAGTGTAGGAAAATGAGGTATAGTTCTAGCAGCCTCAGGACTGATGTTTACCTCCTCAAAGTACAAATTGTTGTAGTGCCGCGCCCAGCGATCTAGTTGGAGGGATTTATCGCTTATCGGGGACCCGTCCGTGTCCTTGATGGTCGCACGTTTTCTAGCTACCGGTCCCATGGCCCGCTTGATTCCCTGATGCATGCCTCGAATATCACCAATGTCGTGACAATGTTGTATGGATGTGCAGAGGTCTATCCAATACTGGTTCGCACATTGCCGTGCGGTACGCTGGAGGTTTGCTTTAGCAATTTTGAAAGCACTCTTTGTGTGGTCGTTTCCGTTGGCAACCAGGTTTATATGTGCTTTCCTTTTGGCCTCAACGAGTGGTTGAAGAAGTTCTTCGAACTCTGAATACCAATCTGTCTTCTCTTTAGCCTTCTTGCCAAATACTCTCTTAGCAGCTACCAGCAGTGTCACCTTTATTTTGTTCCAAAGTGTCTCCAGGTCTATTATTCCTTTGAGGTGGCTGTCCGATAAATGTTTTTCTACAAATTCATGGAACCTTGTTAGTTGTGCCTCATCTGGTCTACGTGGAATATTGAGAATGGCTTGTCTCTTATTTTTGGTCTTGGAAGCATGAAACTTTTTGGACGTAAGACGAGTCTTGGCAATGACGAGGGCGTGGTCGGTGTCGCAAATCGCACTGTGGTAAGCGCGAGAGTTAAGCGTATCGCGTAAGTCCCGCCGTCTGGTGATGATGAGGTCTAACTGATGCCAGTGACCCGAGCGAGGATGTTTCCAGGAAACCTTATGTGCAGGTTTGTTTTTAAAATAGGTGTTGGTGACGCAAAGCTGATGTGTGGCACATAGTTCTAAAAGGCGTTGGCCATTGTCATTTATGTTACCTATTCCATGTTTACCCATGCAGTCTGGCCAGTTCTCGTTGGACCGACCAATTCTCGCATTAAAGTCTCCAAGTAGGACAAGCTTATCGGACTTGCTTATTCCCTCCATGCACTCGCCCAGGCTTTGGTAGAAAGCTTCTTTTACATGTGCTTCGGCTTTAAGGGTCGGTGCGTATGCTGATACTACTGTGATTGGACCAGATTCCGTCATGAATCGAACAGTAATTAAGCGTTCGGATATGCACACCGGTGATTCAGTGCAGTCTAGCAGATGGTTTCTGATAGCTATGCCAACACCATAGTCACGTCTCTCGCCTTCGTCCCTGCCTTTCCACCAGAAAGTGTAGTTTTCCTCGCGCAGACTGCCCTCTCCCGATAGTCTCGTCTCCTGCAGGCCCGCCACATCCACACGCATACGAAGCAGTTCTCTGTCGATGGTAGTTGTTTTTCGTACCGATGGAATGTCGTCGACAGGTTCATCCTGACCAGGTGTCATGGTCCTAACATTCCATGTGGCAAAGCGTAGGTCGGTTGTGTTTGGTGCAATTTTATGTTTTGTTTTGTTTTTGGGTAAATGAATGACTCATCATTTGTACAATTTACTTGCTGCTCTATTTACCCCAATAAAGCACAACAATGAGGGACGGGTCAGTACCTAATTGACTGGGGGCTGCCCAGTTTAAGGCGGGCGGTGACTGGCCAATAAGTCGCAATGGACTTTCCCACCGTCGAGAGACACCCCTAGCGCCCATAATATACGTCCATTTATATGAGCTTATAACTGGTAACTGTGGCTCTCCGTGTTGTGATCCGTGCCTGGCACGGGTGAAGTGACCTCTCCACAAGCGCTGTATCGCCTGGGACACAGTTAAGTGACACAAACTTGCCCAGCATCTGTGGCACTCTCTCGACGTCCCCAGCTGAATCCTCAGGAAAGAACAAGTCGATACGTGGGGAGCTGGTTTCGTTGCAGGAACTGCCGCTTTTCAAGTTGGACTTTACTCGCGCCTAACGGTATTCCAGATCCGGTGCCTCTTCCGCCAACATTGCCGTTCCAAAGCCTGTCTTCTCCGCCGCTGTTGCCGTTGAGGTCTTCACCTGTAACCCTAGGCAGGGGACCGTGTTATACCCCACAGTACTGGGTCCTCACACTGAACTTTGCCATCGCAGCGTCCCGGCCTACTAGGATGCGCAATGCCCACTCCCGCGACGTGGACGCGCCAGATGAGATTTACCCAACTGAATAATAGAGAATTGGACTCTATCATTCGTTGGGCCGGGTTAACGATCTTGTAACATGCATGCATAGATTTATACTGGAGAATATTTCATAACTCTTCCTTTATTTCCGTGGTCCAGGAATGGAGCTACGCTTCATCACTCAGAGACACTGGGTTTCGTTTTCGAGTGGGACGATGATTTTTTTCTTTCTTAAGCTGCCTACGGACAGTGCGTACATATTGGTACGCGTAATCGGTTACGCGTATCCTGGAACGCCATGTCTGTACTAGAACTTCCCCCTGAGTGTACGCACTGTCTGTACGCAGCTTAAAGCAGTCGGCCCTGCCCTGGCTCTCTCCATTCATGTCAGGCAGGGCAGGCCATCCTTATGGGTGAAACAGAGCATGTACAGTGTGTACTGCGCACGCCACAAATATAAGAACTAGAAACCTAATATACTCATGCGTAGATGGCTAATATATATTCCAATTAAATCACTGTTTTCTTTACAGATCGGAAGATTTTTATCGATAACCGGGATTGCATATTCAAAATGTTATTTAAAAGACAAAGAATACACCAGCGAGGTACGTATTATAGAACCCATTTCTAACAGATTGAAAAAATACATCAGAAGTGTTTAATTAAAATTCTTTTAACATATTGAGTATTTTTTCAGGTGCTGACCCTAGCTTGGTTATATCTTTTTGCAAAACTGACGGAGCTACTAGACACAGTATTCTTTGTCCTTCGTAAAAAGGACAATCAGATTTCATTCCTGCACGTCTACCACCACATCGCCATGCTCATTGGTTCCTGGCTCTTCCTAAAATACAGCCCTTCAGACAATATTGCCTTCCTCGGATGGGTGAATAGCTTTGTCCATGTAGTCATGTATGCGTACTACGGGTTGGCAGCCTTTGGGCCACATATGCAGAAATATTTGACCTGGAAAAAATATCTCACAACATTGCAATTGGTGAGTAAATTGCACATTATTTTGTAGCCATGTCTGTTGTACTGAAAAATGTAAGATTAAACGAGTTATTATGTGAAGACCATGGATACAGAAACGCATCGTGGCTCTGGTCGCTGGTCACGACCTTAGATAGGTAGCCGGTTAATGCTCGATGAGGCTGAGAAGGAGAGGAAGAAGTAGGGTTCTGTAGGTGGTGCTTAGCATCTTGGTATCTAGCGGGAGATTACAGTATGATGATGATATCCCCACGTCACGTCAGACAGGTTTCGTTGGGTGCGGGTGGTTTGACTTCTGCTGAATATAATTATATATAGACCCTGATTTATGCTTTTACCATGTTGAAATATGTATATATTTTATTTTTTATTTACAGGCTCAGTTTGTGGCGCAGTTTTTGGTATTAGTTGCGCAGATCAACCTCACTGAGTGTCCAATGCCTACAGCTTTGACCTTAACTGTATTTGGAAACAATTTGCTCTTTATTTATCTTTTTGGAAGCTTTTATTATAAGAATTATATAAAGAAGGACAAGAAAAGCAAAAGCAGGTTGGATTAATAAGAATTACTTTAAATTGTAAGTTACGGCATTTTAGTTACCTAATGACAAAATATTATGTCGTGCATAGTGTAAAATTTTGCATAATTACATTAATTACATAGCAAAAATAAATTATTACTCAACAGAACTTTGTTTGTATTATTCCTATTAGTAAGTGCTGCTGGCCATACAAATCATTGATATTAGCATGTTTTTAAAAATCATACTAATATTATAAAGGCAAACGTTTGAGAGTATGTGTGTATGTTTATTACTTCTTCACGTCAAAACGGTTCAACCGATTTTAATGAAATGTAGCATGGAGTTAGCTGACACCCTGGATTAATATAGGTTCCTTTTTATAGCCAAATTCCCACGGGAAAACTTTTTAAGGCGAAACGAAGCACAGCTAGTATATTTAATAATTAAAAACCAAAACACTCTGCGATTTAGCATTCAATTTATGTTTATGCATTATGCGTCAAAGTGTCTGTTAGTGTTAACTTATACATAGACTTTTTTTGTCTATGCCACTATGTTCACTACGCTTTTCCGAAACACATTAAATATTGTTACATTTCTTCTATGACGACTCATCTAACTTTCAGTTGACGTAATACTCAAATAATTTAATATTTGATATAACTATGTTGGTCAGTGGTTCATTTCACCTAAATAATTTTCTACTAAACACAATTCATCGAAGGACTATTACATCTGTTTTACTTTGCCGAAACACGTTTAATATTTATGTCGCAGGCAATTTGTAAGATCTCGCCGTTTACATACGGCGTCGTCAGTTTACAAACGCTCGCTGTTTTATAATTTGCCGAAGGCATATTGATAACTCGTTCAATCGTGCTGATTTCGACGTGAATTGTAGTTTTAGGGTGACCATGATAAAACACAGTTTGAACTTTGAACAAATAGAAAAATCTGACTTTATTTCAGGATTTCAAGTAAGACTTTTTACTTTTATTTTCAAAAGTAGAGACCTAAGCAGGTACTACATAAGTGTAAATATTTAATAAAAAGATACATTTTAATAAAAAAACGTAGTTATTTACATAGAACAATAAAACTAGGCATTTCCAGATAAAAACAAACACTATGGTGCTCGAATGCATTAAACTTAGGAAAACGCTAAACCCTTTACTAAACAATTTATGAAGCTCTAAATTAATATCCTGCATGTGTCCTCCGTACACCGGGATCTATGGATAACTTAGTAGTTTTTAGGTGCGGGATAACCTCAAAAACTTTGTCGTTTGTCTACGGCCTTTTTACTGCTCCTGAACTGTAATAAATGACTTTAAAGTCACAATTATTTGGTGAAAATGCTTCTACACTCGTAATATTTGCACTGTTGTGAGTATTAATTGACTCACAGAACCACTACTTGACGCCATGTTTGTTGTCGTGAACAACAGCGCCGCGCGCGATAAGAACCAGAACTAAATTCTTCAATTTGCCGCGGCATTATGTAAACGGCGTATAGATTGTCAATGAAATGTTTTGACATATTATAAAATGACACGGCAATTTACATTTTGCCTTCGGCACATTACAAAACAGCGAGCGTTTGTAAACTGCCGACGCCGTATGTAAACGGCGAGATCATACAAAATGCCTGCGACATTTACATCTCGACTCATCAAACCATAAAAAGAAGTAAAAATATATATATTTAAAAATATTAAATATTATGTCGGTGGAAAGTAATACATAAATTTTATTTTGTGGAAATCGGTCGGTTTATTTAAACGGGCAATTATATTATAATCCAAAATTATGTTATTGTGATAGTTGAATATGTAACCATCACAATAACATAATTTTGGATAACTTAAGCCTAATAATAAAGGAGACACTATGTTACAAACTAAACTACCTATGCATTATACAAACTAAGGTTTAGTTTAACTAAAACTATAGATAGAATAGCCCTTCTAGGTCCGATCCCTGTGGGAGGGTTCCCAATATGCTGGGAACATTGCCCCGCTGGATCGCCAGACGAAGGCACTGGCGGAGGTACGCCTCGGCTCGTTTCTCACCTGAGACGTCTGTGAGCCGAGAAGTGATATCCTTGACAAAACTTTTGGCGGTAAAAATTTCCAAACTTTTAGAAGTAGTATTCAATGATTTGTCATAGATGAAATGGAATATCTCCCAGACTCACGCCGAGAAGTCTCGGCGGGAGATTCGTCGAGAGTTCTCGCGATCTCGGTAAACCATCCACACTAACGGTGTGGTCTTACTTGTGTTCGTGAAATCCCTTTGTGTCGGGCCAAAAGACCGACACCGATCGGAGAACACCCGAGCGAGAGAATGAGAAGGCGAGAAACTCACCATGCACACTCTCGCCTCTCCAGTGTTCTCGGCGTGAGTCTGGATGAGGCATAACAAGGCATAACGTGTTTCGGAAAAGCGTAGTGAACCCCAACTATCAAGTACGTACAAAAAACAGAACTACCTCTACTTTATCCATTTCATTTGAGACAACGCTATTTTTGCTAATATTTCCATGTACACTAGATAGGTTATTCGGTTTTATAAAAGATCTTGATAAGCGCGCTGTCGTATCGTTGATATTAATGAAACGCTTACAAATTCCAGTACCACTCATCAAATAACCTATTAACGAACTCAATAAAAGCATCAAGGGACCGCCAGCACCATTCTGTTCATAAGCAAATGAAGAATAGCAATGTATTTTCGACGACACATACACATTCAATAACGGCCAGGCGCTCAGTTTTTTTATTTATGTCCCACTGCTGGGCAAAGGTATCTCTCCCTGGGTCTTCCACCTATCCCTGTCCATGGCCTCCCCATTCTAGTTTCTACAAAATACGTCTAGGTCACCCCGCCATCTTCTTCTGAGTCTGGTCCTTTAGCTTATAGATTTGGAAAGCTAGGTAGGTATCTCTCCCTGGGTCTTCCACCTATCCCTGTCCATGGCCTCCCCATTCTAGTTTCTACAAAATACGTCTAGGTTACCCCGCCATCTTCTTCTGAGTCTGCTCCTTTAGCTTATAGATTTGGAAAGCTAGGTAGGTATCTCTCCCTGGGTCTTCCACCTATCCCTGTCCATGGCCTCCCCATTCTAGTTTCTACAAAATACGTCTAGGTCACCCCGCCATCTTCTTCTGAGTCTGCTCCTTTAGCTTATAGATTTGGAAAGCTAGGTAGGTATCTCTCCCTGGGTCTTCCACCTATACCTGTCCATGGCCTCCTCATTCTAGTTTCTACAAAATACGTCTAGGTCACCCCGCCATCTTCTTCTGAGTCTGCCCCTTTAACTAGGTAGGTAGGAGCATGGTAAGCTTAGTTCACGGACTAATTAACAGTTTTTATTCTAAATGTTAAGCATTTGTAGAAGTCGGCTAGAAGGGACTCTTTCAACTTTACCCTCTGATGCGATTCTTCAGAGAGGTACAACGAGCCCACATGATTAACCGACCAATTTAAGAAGTAATTTTTATAATTTTTTTAGTTTTATGATTTTTCTGTAGTTGTGAAAAATTATTTGATACTTGAGTATATTTTTTATATAGTAGTTGTTACTGAGCCACAATTGCTTGTTGGAAAATGAAAATTCATACCCTGTTTTTACCCCTTTACCCACGCTAGGGAGTGGAATAAAATTCTGAAAAAAAAATGGGACCACCCCTGAGCTCAACCCAATACATCAAAAAAATAATTTTCAAAATCGGTCCATAAATGGCGGAGTAATCGGTGAACATACATAAAAAAAATATATACAGACGAATTGAGAACCAGCCAACCAAGGGACTCTTTCAACGAGAGAGGGACTCTTCAAACGTTTTATGATTTTTCTGTAGTTGTGAAAAAATATTTGATACTTGAGTTTATTTTTTATTTACGACTTATTCTTAATAGTTGTTACTGAGCCACAATTGCTTATTCATCTTCAAAGTCAGAACCTAAAATTCAACCTCAAAGGATTCTTCTGTGTCGGTGTAGTCGTCATCATATTGTAGTCAAGAAAACAGTGACCAAAAAAATATCTACAACGAAAGTCTTGGAACTAAATTTTTTGTTACGTATCAAAAGACCTTTAAAAGTTTACCCATAAGATAACCAAGATAAATGGTTGCCTATCAAAGTGTTATTCCAGGGATATCAGCTTAAAAATGCCTCTAGAATATACGCACATCCAACTTGATGCTAATAATATATTATAAACGAGAAAGTTATGTTACACACTCATTCAAGGAAAATGAAAAAAATAGGAAACAGAAATAATAATAACGCGTCGTGGGTTTAAAAAACGAAAATCGAATGACGGGTTAAAGACCGAAACGCAATATAAATAATTCACAATCACTTATGTTTATTTATTGGTATTTTAAAATTTCAGGAATCCTTAGGTGTATGGAGTAGTACCTAATTGTAACCTCAAGCTGGTACTTACGAGAATGTCAACAAATGAATAAAGTCGCTTTAAAAATGATTTACTTAATGATAATTATTGTAACTATTATGTTCTATGTATACCTAATTAATATTCATTAATAATTTGCCTTTATAAAAGTATGCCTTAGCCTTACGCTATTACATTATAATGTAAAACGTAACTATATTATTAAGTAACAAAACAAAAAGTAAATATTACGGACTTCTGCAAATGTTACAATTCGTCTTGGACTCGATCATCAGATCTCAACCCATACATAATAGGTTACTAGCGCCACAGAATAATAATTAGTAAAAGCGCAAGCCTGTTATTACCCCGAGGTTATTTATTACTTACTAATTCGCTTCGCCTTAAAAAAATCCCGTGGGAATTTCGGGATAAAAAGTAGTAGTAGCCTTTGTGTTAACCATACCAAATTTCATTAAAATCGGTTCAGCCGTTTTGATGTGAAGAAGTAACAAACATACACACATGCATACATACTAACAAACTTTCGCATTTATACATACCTAATATTAGTAGGATTATGACAGATAATAATATACATGTACAGACATCTCACACACTGGCATCCGACCCCAAACTAGGTAGAACTTTAATATGCATATCGGAGAGCTGATGTATCTACACTTATACGTAAATATATACTTATCATATACCTATATATTAACACCTAATAATACGCGAGTACAAATATCTGTCTTTAAACAAATATCTGCCCCATCCGCGAATCGAACCCGAGACCTTCAGAATAGCAGTCACGGTAACTCATCTAAGAAAATTATAAAAGTACACTTAGTGATGAACGTCTTTCAACCCTACGAATATTATAAGTGTATTTTTTGTATCAAGCTACGGAACATTTATAAATATTCGTTTTCAATTGAATAGGTAAATAAAGCTTATTAGATAATAAAAACGTAATGCCCAAAGGTCTAAGTGTAAGTTATTATTCGGTTTGGGCCTCAAAAAATTTACTCAACAATACTTAATTTAAGGAAACATTCAGAACAATTTTCCTAATGAAATCTATTTAACTTGCCAAATTGCACCGAGGTGACTTGGAATTCGGTATAACGATACGGCATTATTTTTTATTGATATAAAATAAAAAATATATTAGGTACACTTTTATCAAAAATATCTGCTCAATAAAAAAAGTGATTGCGAACTAAAATGGGTGCAGTGCCATTGAAAAGTTTTGACTTCGGGTTTCTTCATAAAAGTTCATGTAAGTAAACAACGCAACGGTAAGAATAGTTTTGTAATTTTTTTTGTGTCGGTGAACTTATACACTCACGTGCAAAGAAACAGTTCCACTTACAGAATTCCGAGACTAAATGACCTATAAATAGTTCATAGGAAATTTAACCATTTTTTTACGTTTTTAGGTATTAAGGTAACGGGTCCATATATCGCGGTATTCAAAATGGCGTCCTTATTTCGAGTTATATTTATTTTCATGATTATTACTCATTTTAATAGGTTTGGATACTCTAAAATTACATTTAATCGTTCATTATCTTTAACTGAAACTACTTGATGTAGTAAATATGTTTAAAATTACTAAAAACTCATGTAATGTGCCGTGAGGGCGACGCCGCCATGTTTTTCATACAAACGCGACCCGGCTTACGTAAGGCCAGCCATATTTAATAATTGTGTTTTTTAATATTTATACGACGTTCAACTTTGTAAATAGTTTATATTTAGTTTATTATATTCTTATACTTACATTAAATTTAAATTTTAACACTTTTTAAACTAATTTAACCCCTTTAAACTCAAAAACAAAATACCTCGGTATAAGGGCCTGATTTTTATACGTTGTTCCTAACTCCGAGGTACCCTCGGTATAAGGAAAAATACTATGTCATGATTTTTAGCTTATAACTTTACAAATAATAACATTTGAAGTATATGCTTGAGTACATAATAATAATGATGAACGTGACAAGCTTATAACCTAATTCGGCGGTACAAAATATCCTCTAGGAATCTTAATATGACACGATAATTGTTGACGCAAAAATCATGATTACCTAGAAAACCTTGACTTAGTATGTATATTTGAAATGATAAAAAACAGTGTTATTTTATCGCTATTAACGTAAGTGATACATATTTTTACCAATATTTTATGCAAATCATAACAAACATATCTATATTGTTTCTAAATCAATAATTTGATAACTCGAAATATGGATTATTTTAAATACTTGCTGAACCCCTAATATGGAGTATGACATTTTACATAGGTAGGTAAGTACCTCGGAAATCGGAATATGACTCTACATCACACCTTCGCAGTGTCATCCGATGCCGTCATCAAACTATAAAATCAAGATGAATTAGCGACTTTCTTCCTAAATTTAAAAGGGGTCTGGATAGATATGCCTGACTTTACGAAACTACTACTAGATACTACTTATTACTCTTTTTAAAAGAAGAAAGAAAGAAATTTGTAGACGTAAAACTTTATTTGGGTGAATAAAATAACACACACGACGGTTGAGTTTTTATAACACTTATATACACAATTGCCTAATTTTATTTCCATTATCCTTCTACTTCGTGGTCTGATGGCCGTTGTAATATTGTTATCCCAGAATTCCCAGATAAATAAATGTCCTGTATACTGCATTTCATGTTTGGTTTAGGGGTCTGGTTGACTTTTTCACTTTCTTGTTGTTGTCACTGAAAAATAAAGTAAGTAGGTAAATTGTATGGATAGTTGACAGAATTAAGCTTATCCTTATAAGTAGGTACCCATTTTCACAAAACTTAGTGAGTTTAGAAACGAAAACGCTAGAACAAAGACCTAGGTTAGTAACTAAACTGATGCCAAATTACTGATAAAAACATAAAAATATTTCCATTTTACGTAGGTAATTTCCTAAAATAATTCGCACACAAGCTTACCTTATCAATTTTCCAATTGCATATTGCAAATACAAACATAATAATTTAATAAAAGATGTTTGTTTTGTAATGTAAAGACTTAACAAAAATACTTTCAAAGAATAGCGGCAAACTTTTCGGCGGAGAATTGAACATGGCGCCGGCGCGCCTCCAGTCCAGCGCGCATGCGCCATAGAGATGTACCTAGTGCAATGTTCCTTGCTTCCGACCTATGCTTGAATGAAAAAATAATCGATGCTGGATCGATTCCTGGGTAGATACTTTTATTATAATCATATTCGTTTATGGTAAATACATTAGGTACTCATCGGAAATTAGTACTGATAAGGTATTTGGCTTTTGTAAGTATTCGATACTTTTCCTCATCCCTTACACATCTACTTTTATTACGTATCATCAACTTTTAAACATTTAAGTAAGAACATAAAATATCGTGGAAAAATTTTAGACCTTACTTAGATAAAAACTATAGTAAAAAATGTTTAAATCATTCGAGTTCAATAATCGATTATATTCGATTACTGTCACTATTTCATCAATTTACCTCATCTCTACTCTATTTTTTTTTTAATCGCTTGGAAAAGTCCATAGATCATCATAGAAGCATTATGAATATTTTTTCTAGCCAATGTTACCAGTTGCAATAATGAATTATGAAAATGTTACATAAATAATAGAAATTATCACGAAAACGAATATAAATGGAGAGTATTTAATTCTTTTCATTATTTTCAACTACTATTTAGAATAATTAAATTTATTTGGAGTACTTTAAGGTTAAAAAAGTATATCGATATTTTCGATTGTAATTTCCTTATGTTCATGGCCACACTCATGGAGCCACTGACAGGACTAACTCGGAATATGGAACAGGCTACCTCGGTATATGGAAGAAACCATAATCCTACCTCGGTATTAGGGCAAATCGACATGTGTAATAAATTATATTTTTTTAAGTATAATTAATGTGTTATCAATGAATCTGTGTTCAGAAATATAAAAATTAACGTATATTCTTACAGAAGACAATATTTCACATCAATATTGATGGTTACAAATGCTTATTTTTCTTACTTACTTTCAAATGTTGTTATTTACCTCGGAATATGGACCCGTTACCTTACGTCTGGTAATATTCTAGTTCTAGAGTTTTTCAATGTAGGTACTTCAATATTGCAGACGGCGTCATTAAGCTAGCCTTTTGCGCTTAGTAATAACTTGGTGCTTTTCTGACTGGAACTTTTTCATTGCCCGTGAGTGTAATAACGTGTCATATATATTTATAATAATCTATGTAATCTATATTGCTGTAAAGTAAAGTAACATAAATAACAAAAAATGAGTTTCTGTGCTTAAATATTCTCAAAATATGTATAATGCACGATTTGGACTTTTGAAATTGACTGTACTTTCTATACCAATAACATGATAATTTGTAAAAATGAAGTCAGATCGTAACTATGTAACGGCTTAGCTGATTTTAATAAATCTGCGCTACAGATTTTATCCTCGATTACGACTCAAACCACAAAGTATTTGTAGTATTGACGTACCTAAGGCCTAATTTCACACCATTCGGTTAGGTTAAAAATACCTCGGTTTGGTTACATTTTGGACCGTTAAGGTTAGTGAGTGTCCCACCATGCTAAATCACGGGGTTAACTCCCTTGATCGTGTGATAAACTTGATTGCTGCTGTGGGGTTCCGCTAAGACTTGGTTAAGACCGGTAACCAGGCAACGGGTTGTTTACTTGTCACTCATTCTGTCAAGATTCAAGATGGAAAAATGAACAGAGCCTTTGATAAACAATATACGAACTAGATGTTGTGTGACATAAAGAATTAAGCGAAATACTGTCTGGGTTTTATATAATGTCAAACCGAGATAAAAGTTTAAATTTAATGTCCTAACCTAACTTGGAACCGCAATATAGAAACACAAATTGATGGCCCTACCTGTAAATCGAACCCGGGATCCCTGGGTGATGAAGCTGAGCTTCTACCACTAGACCACAGAGGTAGATTCAAGAAGTTAAACCGAATGACTTAATGAGAACTATTGAATTAAGTGAAAAATCTTCTAACAAAATATTTTAAAATAAGACCTTACTTAGAAATTGATATGTTATTTCCCGAGAAGTTTCTTTTGCACTGACACTCCATCTTGTTCGTTGTATTGTTTTTCAAAGGGCATGGCGTAATAATATTATTTTCAATGACGGATGTCAAAAAACAACCTCGGTAGAAATAGTAACCATGGCAACCTCAAAACCAAAAAGTTTGGTTGTTTGAGGTTGTTTGAAATCACAGAGACATAGACAACAAATTTCAATGAATATGACAGAATATTGAGTGAAGTGTGAGGAAAATGAGTGAATGATACACATAATGCTGGATTTATGAATGGTCTGTTAGATTTTCGTCGTGGGACTCATCCAGTTAACAAGGGTAATAATCCTTAAACGCGTCGTCAGCAAATCCGTTATTGAGACTGTAACTAACAGAATCATGAGAAACCAGGTCTTAGTGTTTCAAAGTTATGGAAGACTAAGATGCAATTTAGAGTCTGATATAATTTTCTATTTTTGTAATGATGATTGTGCATTAATATTAATATCAATTAGCAAGTTTTTATAATAATAGGTATATTGTGTATTCTTATATTATATTCATTATTTACTTTCAGATGCAGAAGTGGATGAGTTTCCTTTCATGCAGACACCCATACCAATAGCACTTATAATTATTTCCTACATACTGTTTGTTACCAAAATTGGACCAGCATATATATGAAAAATAGAAAGCCCTTTAACTTGAAAACTACCTTAATAATATACAATGCTGTACAAGTTGCATATTCAGTATACTTAGTAGTAAGGGTAAGTGTTTTGTAAGATGATACTCCCTAGTGTTTACTTAATGTACCTATATTGAAAATTTGTCATTCATTCTCATTAGTTACATAGTCAAATATGCTGAGGAATATTTCATAACTTTCTTTATCTGTGGTCTAGGAATGGAAGCTCCGCTTTAGCACCAGCGGCCCCGGGTTCCATCCTCGGGTAGCACCTTAAATAATTTGTGTTTATATACAGGGTGATTGGAAAGTCGGTGTATTCCTTTAAATGGGTCATAGTCGAAGGCATTTCCAGTCGATTGAACCCCATAATGCATTATCCGAAAGTCAATCATTTCTGAGTTATTTAAGTTTTAAGTTTTTTTTTATTTTTCCCAAAATTTATGTATAAAACCAAAATTTTTAAAAACTAACCATTTTTTTTATACTTTTTTGATTGTTTTGCATTAGTGACACCTTAGCAAACTAATTACAATCATTAAATGCGCAATATTCAACATAATTTAGACACAGTGCTTCAAAATAGTTGAAACATTAAAAAATGTTACGAAAGGTGAAAACAAAAATGCTAAATTAAAAAAGAATTTTATCTGAACATTTTTCAGGTACTATAGCTTAAAAACTTAGTCAATTTATTAGCTTTAAAATGATATATTCCAATCTCAAATCAATTAAGGTATGACCAAGATATAGCCAAAACAAACTACATAGGCGGACAAATCTCAGTAGGAAAACGAACAAGATTTGTTCCAATTTTAAGGTAAAGAGTCTTATAACTGGACTTTGTAGAGTTCCGAACCGTTTACTAATGATTGTTCTCCGATAGCACGGTTCCTCAAAAGCACAGATCGACGACAACGTTGCTTCACCGAAATAATACTTGTCCGATTACACGTTAGCCGAAAGTACTTTTCAATTATGATTGGTAACACAAAATAATTCTTCACAACCCGGTTCCCCAAAACCCAAAACTACTGTTTGACGACGGTTATTTCGCCGAAAACATGTAGACACATTTTCCAGTAGCACGTGACAATAGCACTGTTCGAAAATGATTGTTTTAACTTCACCGTGTTCAAACACTATGCCAAATGTTTTAGCTGAAAAGTTTCACCGAATAGTGTTATTTATCGGTTTTTTAAACAATTTTACATGCTATGCAGTCGAAAAAGCATTCTATCGTTGAACCCATCGTCATCGAAAAGTACTTACTACTTTCGGCTAAGCGTGTTATCGCACAAGCATTATTCCGGTGAAGCAACCTTGTTGAACCGCGCTATCGGAGAACAATAATTTAATTATTAGTAAACGGTTTGGAGCTCTACTAAGTCCAGTTTTAAGACTTTTTTACCTTAAAATTGGAACAAATCTTGTTCGTTTCCCTACTGAGATTTTTCCGCCTATGTAGTTTGTTTTGGCTATATCTTGGTCATACCTTAATCGATTTGAGATTGGAATATATCATTTTAAAGCTAATTGACTAAATTTTTAAGCTATAGTGCCTGATTTTTTTTCTAATAAAATTCTTTTTTAATTTAGCATTTTTGTTTTCACCTTTCGTAACATTTTCTTAATTTTTCAACTATTTTGAAGCACTGTGTCTAAATTATGTTAAATATTGCGCATGTAATGATTATAATTAGTTGGCTAAGGTGTCACTAATGCAAAACAATAAAAAAAGTATTAAAAAAATGGTTAGTTTTTTGAAAAAATTGCTTTTAAACATAAATTTGGGAAAAATCTAAAAAAACGTAAAACTTAAATAACTCAGAAATTATTGACTTTCGGATTATGCATTATGGGGTTCAATCGACTGGAAATGTCTTTGTCTATAACCCATTTCAAGGAATACATCGACTTAACAATCACCCTGTATATTATGTTAAGCAGTCGGTCCTGCGCCTAGCTCTCCGCAGTTGTGTCAGTCATTCATCCCTATTGAGGAAACACAACGGACTTGATAATGATGCTCCCGTATAAATGGCTAATCAACAATCCCATAAATCGCTCAAATGTTACAGATTGGAAGATTTTTATCAATAACCGGGATTGCATATTCAAAATGCTATTTAGAAGATAAAGCACACACAAACGAGGTGCGTATTAGTTATAGATTCCTTTCAGATTAATAAAAGTCGTCATAATTAAAATTCTAAAAATATCTTCAATGTTTTTTTCAGGTCCTGAGCGGAATTTGGTTTTATTTTTTTGCAAAACTGACGGAGCTACTGGACACAATATTCTTTGTCCTACGTAAAAAGGACAATCAAATTTCATTCCTGCACGTCTATCACCACATCGCTATGCTCATTGGTTCCTGGCTCTTCCTGAAATACAGCCCTTCAGACAATATTGCCTTCCTCGGTTGGATGAACAGCTTTGTCCATGTGGTCATGTATGCGTACTACGGGTTGGCAGCCTTTGGGCCACACATGCAGAAATATCTGACCTGGAAAAAATATCTCACAACATTGCAATTGGTGAGTAAATTGCACCTAATGTGTAGCAAGTAGCAATAGGCCATGTCTGTTGTACTGACGAATGTGAGTTTAAACGAGTTCTTGAATTAAGACCTTGGATAGAAAGAAAGAAAGAGGACAAAGAAAGGATACGAAAACCTATCATCGGTCTGGGTCGCTGGACCTGCGACCCTAGAGAGGTAGCCGGTTAAGGCTCGATGAGGCTGAGAAGGAGAGGAAAAGGAAGGTACACACGGCAACGTCAAATGGTTGGCAGGGCACACTAACGTAGTGTATGTGTGTGTCGGCGACGCTACGTCAACGTAATTATTTAGTTCTCGGCACCAACACACGGATATTGTAAACATGTAGTTGTGCCAGTGACAATGATTCATTGTTTTTATGAAGCAAAATTTTGCAAGGCATTGTAATAGATTGAATGGCTCAATTGGTATGACACAAGACTGACTAAAACCGAGACGGTGATTCAAATCCCAATGAACCTTAATTATTCTTTTTTTGTTTTTTTTAATAGATTTAATTTATCTTACAAGATGGTTAATAAAAGTATTGTATTATATACGTATAAAAGCATAGAAAGTAAATGAAACAAGTTATTAAGCGTTAAAATTTCCAAATTTATTCTTGCCGTAATATAAACATTAAGGATGTTATGTTTATGTTGTTTTTCGTTATAAAACATAGTTCTAGTTTATATTATTAAGGAAAATTTTCAATTTGTAGTTTTAAATCATAATAAACATCAGACAATAAGTAAAATAAAAGAATTAAGTAAAATAAAAATACCCAACAGTAGACTCGAACTCACGACCTATGTTTCATAAGTCTAACTTAATTCTACCAATGAGCTACGAAGTGTATAGACACGGGCAGTGAAATTTTGCTTCACGTCAATTTTATAACTATTAACTAACACGACCGGTTGATATTTTTATGTCACAGCAGTCTGCTGGTGCACGGGCGTTTGCCTACGCGCAAACTCGTTTGTGCTGTTGTGTGTGTGTGTGGTTTGTTACTGGTGTGTAAACCACTTTTATGCACACATGGACCACGTCAGTGTGCACACATACCTACACTACGTTAGTGTGCCCTGCCAACCATTTGACGTTGCCGTGTGTACATAGGCCTCCATGTGTAGAGGGCGATTGCAGCATGATGGTGATATTCTCACGTCCGACGGGTTCCTTCGGGTGGTTTTACTTGTGCGCCTGTCTGTTTAACTACGATTTTAATGAACATTTAGACCCTCATATATGTTGTTACCATGTTTAAATATAATTTACCTATATATATTTTTTTATTTACAGGCTCAGTTTGTGTCGCAGTTTTTGGTATTAGTTGCGCAGATCAACCTCACTGAGTGTCCAATGCCTACAGCTTTGACCTTAACTGTATTTGGAAACAATTTGTTCTTTATTTATCTTTTTGGAAGATTTTACTATCAGAATTATATAAAAAATAAAAGTAATATACAATACAATGTGGACAAGAAAAGCAAAAGCAGGTTGGATTGAATAATAATTATTTTAAATTGTAAGTTAATCACAATATCAGCTCTGTCGTGCGTAGTGTAAAATTTTGCATAATTAAATTAATTACATAGAAGAAATAAATTATTACTCAATTTTGTTTGTATTATTTATTTTATTTAGTGCTGCTGGCCCAAACATTAATTTTAGTAAAACAAATAAACACTCTGAGATTGACCCGTCAATAATAATTAATGTATGCATTATTCTGCGTCAGTGTCTGTTATGCATATATATTTTTGTCTCTATTTTCGGATCGCCTGAGCCTACTCGATTCATTGTTCAAAACAGAAAATCTAGTCGCTATAATTTTGCTTAGGTAGGTATACAACGCAAAAAGTTGCATTTATTAGGTACTTAATTGACTATTTAAGGTATGGTAATTTTAATCATTTATTATTATAAAAGTACTGTAGTAGTTAGGCATAGCACACGTGTAATAATGAAGTCTATTTTTATCTTCACTCATTCAACGACAACAGCGACCATGAGGTGTACTGTTTAGGGGTTGAGTATTCTGTAGATTCGAGTAGATGCGTCTGCTAGTAGTCACGGTTACCTTACTGCATCTTAAAATACCATTGAAGTAGGTATTACGCTGCCAAATTTAAAAGTCATCAGTCATATTATTATTATGGAAGTTAGTCAGATCGCTTCATCAACAAAAACACACGGTCAACGACGGATACACGTTCTATAGTATTGTTTAGGTGAGCATGTAAATAGGTGCCCTTCAGAAGGACTATCTAATATTCATAAAACCTAATGTACTAAAAATAGAATCTGAGGTCATGGCCATCTCTATTTTACAACATATAAATAAATTTTGCGCTTATTATTATGTTCTCACAATAAAACTGATCTTATCACTGCTGGTGGATGTTTTAATTGTAAAACATTGTAATAAAATATTACAGCCATGTAATTTTTATTTTACATTTAATGATTTGTTATTAATTTTTTTTTAGTGCAGGAGAATAAGTTAGGTGCTAGCGCCGCCTATGGAAAAAAAAAATATTTCCGTTTGAAAGCGTTATTACAAAAACTGCCAAGACCATTCCTAACAGACATGATATTTCCAATTTTTAGTACCTTTACGGAAGTTGTGTTTTTTTTGGGGGAGCATATCGCCTACATAATATCGGACGTAAATGAGATATCCTATCTATGTTTGAATTGGAACAAACTATGTCTGTGTAAATGATTTATTTTATATGTTTTCTAAGCATGCTTTTTCGACACATTTACGTCAGAGGTATGTTTTTGTCTCAAAAGCGTCATTTGCGCATATTTAATTAATTCTATTGTGTTGTTTTTGAAAATGTGACCATGCAGGTACCTAGATAGACTTCATGATTAAAAACAAAAATCTCATGATCATTATTTTGCAAGCCCAAGGTTTCGTTTTTATGAGTTCTCAAAACTCATAAAAAAACAAAAAGTCCTGCCTGGGTGTTGCATTACATGTCATTGTGACTTTATTTGTATAAATAAGATATCGATATTTTCATCATTCATCATCACATTACAAATCCAAACTCATGGACCAATATTACTATCAACTCGCACCTGTTTCGCACTTAGCACGGGTGCAAAGTTGACTTTAGCTGACACTAAATACCTACATGCCAGAAAAACTTTAAATAAAATGGTTGTTATTATAAAAGAACCATCGTCGTGAATCACTATCTTTAAAAAACAACCGCATCAAAGTCCGTTGAGTAGTAAAGTGACAGAAAAAGCTAATTTGTTTTTTTTTTGTTTGTTTGTAGTGACTAGCCCACACTGAACGTACTCGTTATTCTATGTCCAAACCTAATTTCTAATAAAATATGAAAAATAATAAATAAATAAAAAAAAATCATAAAAATAAAAATAATAAAATTTTCTAAACATTGGGTAGGAATTTAATAAAAGATATTCTATGTACATAGAATATCTTTCTGGTGGATATTCTGGCCACTCCTGAGTTGGCCTATCAGCCCTTTAAGGGATAACGTTGACTTTTGGGACACCCTGAATATATATTCTAAATATGTATTTAACTCGGCACTAATCTACAAAAGTACAATAAAATAATAGAAAACATCATTCTAGATATTTACGTTAAAATAATTAATACTCGTACACAAAAACCGCCCGAATGAAGAGTATTATGGTTGACTCATTGCTGATTTTACCATTAGGTACATTTGGAAAATGAGGTAAAAAACAATTTCCAAAATATGTTTTCTTTTTCTGTCTTAACTTGTCTACTTGTGATAAAAGAAAAACTGTCTGATTTTGAATCTGCCAATGAATTATCAGGCTATATTATATATGTTCTGTTAAAATTACAAAGGTAATATACAAGTTCCTTATCAAAGTCATTATTTAATCTTAACAAAAAAAAACTCCCGGTATTTAACTAGTTGCAAACAATGACACTATAACCATTATTATAAACGGACAGGCACCGAGACGTTGAGTATTAGGTGTACACGTGTTTCTTTTTTTCCTAAAACCTTTAATTATATAAAATAATTCAAAAAATAAATATAAAAGTTATATTAACTACAACATTTACCTACAATCCAGAGGGATATGAGGGATAGGTACCTGCTAGAACAATTTATATAGTAAATTAATATTTTTATTGTACTTGGGCTGGCTTGCGCCAAATATTAAATTAAATCTATTGCTATCTTGCTTAGATAGCAGACGAAATGAAAAATAGATTTTATATTTGTTGCTTATTAGGTTATATCAAAAAAACATAATATTTACAATCATGTCCAGTTCCACATTCCCCGAGTGCAAACAATAGAAAATAAAACAAACAATTTTAATGTAATCAGGAAAAAGTATAGTGAAAATATTTATTTTAACTTATTCCTCTTTCCAGTCTCACTCTGTGAGTGATCAGGAGTGCGACAGTGACTAGGATGGCCGCTTTCATTGAGCAGAAAGGCAGTCACTGGGATCTAACTAAAAGCCAATGTAAGTAATTAAATAATAAATTAAAAGTACCTAGGTAAACTGTGCGGCAAAATATTTGTGGTCACTTAAAACTGTGTTTTGAACTTCTATAATTCTTGACTGCCTCGACGTAAAGATACGGTTTTGGTATCATTTTTTAGCTTATTTTAAATACTTTTTAATAAATACATAAAAATACCATCAAAGGTGGGCTATTTTCAAAGTTATTCAAGTAAATGTACATTTTTGCTGTTTTTATTGACACAAAAACTAGATTAAGTGCTTGTAACTTATTTTATGTAAATATTTAGCAGTTGTGCATATTTTTATTAAATAGAGATGACTTTTTGCGGATAAAAGCATTTTATTTCATGTCCGTAAGGCGTTCAAATCTCGAGATATAATTTTTTATGAAAACTAAGTATCTAAAACTTTAAAATGGCTGCCATTTCTATAATATTGAGATTTAACCCCACATATGGGGGTGTTTTCTCGATGAAATTACTCACAGAAAAAAAAAAAAAAAAACACGCACTCACGCCTTGTACTAATGTACTCCCTTGCGGGGTAGGCAGAGGTGCATTGCTGCACCCACTTTTCGCCACTTTACTCATAGAATACACCCTTAAAGTTTGTCGGGTTCGAAAAACAACGCATTGTATAGAATAAAAATCTCGACTTAGAGGATAAAAAAAATATAAGTAATTATAAACAAACAAAAAAGGCGGGGACCAGCAGAGGGTTCACCATTTAGCTGAATGTGACTTAGATAGGTGTACCTTGTGTGGCGATCAAGTTGGTCCCCGCCTGCGATACTTTCCATTAACACTGGGGCTTATTTTCATCTTTTTAGCGTGCAGTCGGGTTTTTGTTTGTTTATAATTATATTTTTTTATTTGTAACTTTTTAGTTGTTTTTATTTTATGAAATTGTATGTTAGTAGTCAAGTTTTAGTTTATTAACATTTCTTATTTCAATAATTTTGATTTTGTGATAAAATATGCATATTTTTGTAATGTGCTAATCAAGCCCTTTCATTTAATACCCCACACGGCATAGTTGGAAAAATATTGTTTTTTCGATCATCACTTTATGTCCTCTAGAGGGCGCTTTATACATTTAAATATTACGTCACATAGCCTATAACACGATAATAAACAATACGCTTCTAACGATACTTCATACATCAAAATCTATCAAGCCGCATAGGCTACAGGAGGGAACAAAGAAACAGACAAACATACGAGTACATACATACATACATACATACAATCGAAAAACATTACCCTCCTCCTTCGGCAGTCGGGTAAAAATGAAGTGTTGCCAAACTTTGTCATATATAAACTATAGTATACTTATAGAAGATCAAAGATTTCTTCTTTACTGAGCTTTGGTCACGAGACAAAGGATTCATCCGTGCATCCCCAAAACGCTCCTATTTAGTGTTAAAAGATAAGCATTATACTCGTTGCCCATTCCAATAGTTGAATGTTAGGAGTAGTTAGGACGCTACCATATTGTTTACATAAAACTAACAACACTTAAGAGGGAAGTATACCACGTGCTCGTATATACAAAAAGGGAAAACGTTTTACTACCTCTAAATATTATCCAATCTCCATGATTTTTAGTATGTTATTGACACAAGGAATCACTAGGTTTATAGCTTTTCCTTTTTTCTATTGATTCAAAATTATAGGCACATCAAATAACGTAATTTTTGTGATAGAAACTTTGTAGAATAACACCGTTTGTGGAACAAAAACAAAGTATTTTTTGTAAAAAAACGAAAGCTATAAACCTAGAATAAATTATGCTGAAGCGATTGACATCAAAATCAAAGAGATTGGTTGATATTTAGTTAGTGTAAAACGTTTTCTCCCGAAACCAGAATTTCATCAAGAAAAGTACCTATTGTCAGTCGCGCAGTAATGGGATTTTACCCGGTAAATACCCAATTTTGGGTTTTTTCCCGGGTAAATTCCGAGGAAAATACCCGATTGGGTAAATACCTATTTGGGTTTTTTCAGATGAAACACATGGCAACGTATACACTGTATATACATATACAGTGTAAACTCCATATAATGTCACTCGATTTAATGACAAACTCCTTAAAGCGTCGATATCACTTCACTTTGGTTGGTTTAGCTTGATAATTTCTTTCTTTTTTAATGTAACATTTTATGTATGCTTTTTAAATTCTGTGTATGACTGTTTATTGTTTGTAATTTTTCTACACAATGTGTATTGTTCTGGAATAAATAAATATGAAAATATGAAAGCAAAAAATAAAACCGAAGATGGGGAGGGGGAAAGCAGGTAGTCTCTACCTGGACTGCGGGAGGGAGAGAGGTTGCTTACGCGCGTCACGGCTGGTTCGTGGAAGCAGCATGTGTAAAACCCCAACTCAATCACTTGTTGTTTTCGCTTTGTACCGTACGCACTGATGTTAGTTTGCTCTCTGACGATCTGAATTTTGTTTTGTGAACTTTTGTTTGCCCAGTGAAAATACGTGATTTACATTGGATTGACGACTATTGCGACCCTAACGGACTTCGAGACTTATTCTACGAGCTAAATTTATCGGTAAGTTTATATAAAATTTTAAGAAAGCAAGACAAACCTCGCCACTTTACTTCAGAAAGATTACTAACTTGTATTTTTTAAAAGCTAAATGTCATTTAAATGAGTCTCATTTCGGATAAAGTAATAGACGTTACAAATAAAAATTGATACATAAAATATTGTCGTCCATTTAAATAAAAAAAATGTGAAATTAGCAGCATGCATAAACGAGTTATACGTAATGAAATGGTCCACTGGCCACATTAGCATCAGCGCAAGTTGCCAGTATATCAAGATGGCTGCCGCGCGTTGATGACAAATTTATTTAACTTAAAAAAATGATATTAGTAGTTTTAGAGGAACTATGCTTCCAAACTATGCTAGTTTTTTCATTTGACTTTCTTTAGAACAAACAGTACTTACTAGTGCACTTAAGACCTTTTTTGTTGTTTTAGATAACATCATGCCCAGAAAGAAGAAAAATGATATATGGGAAAACTATTTACATTCAGCAACCACTAAAACGGTTAAGTGCAAGCATTGTGATAAAGTTTATCAATTTGCTAACGTCAACAAGATGGCCAACCATTTGTTAAAATGTTATAAATGTCCAGTGGTTACCAAGAACAAACTGAAGACAACACCGGAAACTAATACACCTGTGATAAATATGCCCCGGCCAGATGTATCACTGATTGAAACATCACCAGTCCAAAGTATGATAGATGTTAATACTAGCTCTACTAGTACAAATTCAGAACCATTAATATCCGCAGAAAAGAAACTTTACCTGGATCAGCTTTTATCAAAAGCAATATTTGTTACCGGTTCTCCTTTGTCCATGGTTGAACATCCGCTGTGGGTAAGATTTTTTAATGAATTGCAACCAATTTACAAGTTGCCATCTAGAAAAGCAATCTCAACTACACACCTGGAAGCCACTTATAATGAGATGTTAAAAGAAATTACTGAAGAGTTGAAAACTACAAATAATTTGCATCTGCAGTGTGACGGCTGGAGCAATCAACGCAATGAAGGAATTATAAACTTTATTATTGCAAAACCGGAGCCCGTTTTTGTAAAAAGTCTCAACACTCTTAACAACCGACACACAAGCGAATATCTTTGTCAAGAGATAATTAAAGTTATGAATGAGTATGGAGGACAAAAATTTGTAACTCTTATCGGAGATAACGCTAACAATATCCAAAGAGCATTTCAGATGGTAAAAGAATCCTATACAAACGTAATACCGCTTAGATGTATAGCACATACCCTAAACTTACTGTGTAAAGATTGTTTAAGGCCAGAACCTGTAAAAGCATTCATATCGATTGCAATTGACACTATAAAGGCAATCAAAAGAAGCCAAGCTATGAGTGCTTTACTAGCCCTGATAATTAAAGATAAAGGATCAGGCGAAACATTAAAATTGCCTGGAAAAACCCGCTGGGGTAGTTATTGTACGGCACTTAAAAGCTTAAGGAATTCAAGAGTAGCATTACAGACATTAGCAGTTCATGAAAATGCAGTTATTACCCATGAAATAAAGAGCAATTTATTAGATCCCAATTTTTGGACTATGACTGAACATTGCATTAAATTGTTGGAACCGATAACGGACAAAATTTTCAAATTGGAAGGTAACGGGATACTAATAAACGAGGTATTCATGGCTTTCAGAGACATTCAATCTACATTTAATTTCATAATACCCGAAATTACCCTGTTAAATGATGAGCATAAAGAGTTTATTACTGAAGCTCTAACCAGAAGAACTAATAATTGCATAAAACCTATTCATTATGCTGCATATATGTTAGATCCAAGATCGCAAGGCATTGAACTGAATGAAGAGAGTGAGGTGAATGCTATAGAATTTATACATGATGTGGGCCAATCTCTTAATATTGACATAGGCGTCGATCTAGCCAATTACAGAGCTAAAAATGGTTTATGGAGCAAACCATTTATTTGGAAACACGTTGCCGAAATGGATCCAGTTGTTTGGTGGAAAGGACTTTGCGGTTCCAAATTGCTGAGCAGGGTTGCAGTGCGAATTTTGACTGCTCCCTGCACTTCTGCAGCCACCGAACGGTCTTTTAGTACACATGCACATATTCATAGTCACAAAAAAAATAGATTGACAGGTACAGACAGGACAGCAACGATTGCATTTATCTCATACAATTGGAATCTACTACATAAACAAAAGAATAATAATGACGAAAATGACGACCCCTTATCTTCTCCTACGATTCCAAGCAGTCCAGTTACTGATGAGCGACCATCTACATCGCGAGGAAACGAAGCTGAAATAGAATTCTTCGATATAGCTAGAATATCAGATTCCAGCGAAAACAGTAGCGATAGCGACTAAAAATCTAATTTCTTTAAATGGTTAATGTTTAATTTAAATCTAATTTGTTATATAGTCCTACTTCTTAATATGCCAATAATACCTATTTAATAATTTTGTTTTAAATAAATATGAATATTATTGATTTTTTTTCTTTTATTCTGTATAATTCCATACTATTAGTTGTTACACATACTGGTACAGTCACAAGCTTAAATTTGGGACACACCTTAGGTTGAATATCGTGTAGCAAACTTCCGATATTGAGCTTGACATTCAACATTATTGCACTAAACTGTAAAGGAGTCTACACACCAAACCCGCCGACCCGCTGACTCAGCCGGCGTCGGCGAAGCCGAAGTCGGCGGCTAAAAAAGTTGTACTGATTTCTTGCCGCCGACTAACTCACCGACACAGCCCCATGACACATGTTGGCGGGTTGGCGGGTCGGCGGGTTTGGTGTGTAGACTCCTTAATGTTCACAGAAAATTTAACGACAGTGGGCCACAAATTAAAGCTCGTGACTGTACCATATTCACAGCAAATCGGCGATACCATAACGAGATGGAGTCCATAGTTCATTGCAGCGCGGGAAACTGATTTCTACTAGTAGTCATCGCTAAAGCGTCTATGAACTACGAACTCCGTCTCGTTATGGCTTTGCCGATTGAGTTTCTATGAAAATGGTACCTGGTAATATGTTTAATCGTAGTGTACAGTATTTTTCACAGCGCCGCGGGTCGGTTCTTACAGATCAAAATACGTAATAGTAACAAAAATGAAAATACCCGTCGCTTGGGTTTTTTCCCATGTAAATACCCGGTATTTTCCCAAATGGGAAAAAACCTGGGTATTTTCCCATCGGGTTTTTTCCCAGCGCCCATCTCCGCGAGCTGCAGTGCATCTCTATCGCACCCGTGCCAGGGGCATGAGAGTACAAGCGATAGCAAATGTTTTCCTAAATACCTATTTCGCTAGAATCGCGAAGGTATACTCTCCTCTTAACGACTGCTGCCGAAGCAACAACCGGGACCCACGGCTTAACGTGCCGTCCGAAGCACAGAATCATCCAGAAAAGAACCACTTGGAATCGGTCACCCATCCAATGGCTGTCCGTGCCAGTTGTTGCTTAACCTCAGTGATCAGTTACGATCACTGAAGCCAGCTCGACTACGTACGCTTCAAAATAATTTAATGTCAGTAATTTAAAAATTATTTTAAATAGCAATGTAGGGCTCACTGGCTTAACTATACAATTATTTTACCCATGTCAGATTTTCAATGAAACTATTTTCAGTTTCAGATGACGAGCTCAGCGATCTGCCGTTCATGAGCTCTCCTGTACCCATCCTGGCTCTGCTTCTTGCGTACCTCCTGTTTGTTCTTGTCATTGGACCTAAACTTATGGAGAAGAGAAGGGCGTTTGAGCTGAACAGTGTTTTAATTATCTACAATGTGTTTCAAGTTATTGTAGCGGCGTATTTGGTTTATAGGGTAAGAATTTTATAATTTATCTCTAGTTTGAAAAAACAACAATTTTCGTTTTGTTCCCATCAAAACAGTATCATGTTAACGGTCACTGTCAGACACTTGAACCAAGTTTCGAACCTCATAATAAAATTATGGCTTACCCCTTCGTTTAGGTTCAGCACTAATTTTGATTCAAAAATTTTGAATTAGATAGGTACTTACTCGTAAAATGAACAAGTCGCTGTTAAATGTTTCTTTTCCATATTTTTGCTATGAATCGAAATGTAGGCGTAGCATTTTCTTACGCCATGAAGACGCGTTATAGTGAGAAGCCTATGTCCACAAGTGGACATGTGCCTACTATTGATGATGTTGACTATACAGTTCAGTACAGACAGGATATTGTTTATATTGTATTTTTTTGATATTGTATTGTTTTCAGAACTGTTTAGACCGGACTGTACCTATGTGAGCAGAGGGCACACCAGATACATAAAACATAGCTAAGTTTTTTTTTTTGTATTTGTTATAAGTATCATGAGTTTCTTTTTTTTTTCAGTATTTGTCAACTTTGTTCGAGAAAGGATTTGTGCATTCAAAATGTTACATGACGGATAAAACCATGCGTAGAGAGGTATGGTGTATTTTTATAACCTATTATTTAAAACGAAACATAATTAAAAATAGAGTGTTTTAGATAATTAAAAGTATTAATTGTAAACCGAGTGAAAAGGCTTGGTAGCCTTATGATCGGATCGCTGGTAGTAGAAGCAACGTTTATTGGTATATTACAAAGGGTCATAAACATAAAAGATAACTTAACATACCGCCCACCTATACCTAATCGTCCTGATCAATTTTTGTTTTATGACTTTGGAAAGTTTTTTATTTTCAATTTACACGGTATAACAAAAGTGATGTATTAAACGGAAAGAGGACTCAGGGGGTATTATTTTTTGAAATTTCCGTAACTATATTAGCTTAATTTTATTATAACATTAAACCGATTTATTCCAGATCATCATCGACATATGGCTGTATTTAGCCACAAAGGTCACAGAGCTCATGGACACAGTGTTTTTTGTTCTACGGAAAAAGAACAAACAAATCACGTTCCTACACTTGTATCATCACTCAGCAATGGTTTTCACAACTTGGGCGTTTCTGAAATACGCGCCTTCTGACAACGTCATCTATATCGGCTTCTCCAATTCTCTGGTGCATGTGTTCATGTATACTTACTATGCGCTTTCAGCCGTTGGGCCTGAGGCTGTCAAGTATTTGTTCTGGAAGAAATATATGACCAGCCTTCAAATGGTAAGCATGAACAGGTTGATAATATCCCACAGCATGGTTTTTGTAATTTATGTTTGTAGAATATTGGCATAATAAGTTCCAAAAGAGGTGAAATCCCTTCAAAACCGATCACTGTAAATTGTAGCCAAAGGACTGAACTCCAAAAGTAACATCTTACGTAGAAGCAAGTTGTTAGTTGAACCATAGACTAGAATATTACAACTGGAGATAGACGGGTATGTTCGCACCTTTTTTAGCTAAGCTCACAGTTACGCCATCTAGTAGTAATAGTTTGGCAAAAAATAGGCCTCTTAATTATAGCAGGCATAACATAAAACACATAGAACACATGAAAAAGTTGTAGGGTCCTTCAGCAAAATTTTTCATGACGGCTACAAGGGTAGATTATCTACTTACCATCACCATTGGTGACTGGGCATCTCGGAACACAACACCTCAGAAAGGACATTGGGCTTGAATAGTCGCCCTTAGTCCAAATAAATTCACAGGAGTCTTATATCAGTTACGAGTATAAACACATTGGAGTCCGATCTCAGTTCAAAACAATTATATATGCAAGTTGTAGTTTAAAACGAGCACTTTAACTCACACTTTCTTCACTTTATTAATAAATAAGTCATAATTATTATTGAAATGAAAATTTGAATTTTTTCAATAACTGCATCATCACAGACTCATGACATGTTTATGACATTGACGTGTCAACGGAGTCCATAGCTCCGGCTCCTTATTCTGAGGTTTACTATTTTACACGATTAAGAGCCATCTAACAAATGATGTTAGTACTACTTGCTTACTCTGATATAATCAGACAACTTCGCTTGTTTTAAGTTGCCATAGAATGGGTTGAACTACAAACGCTGCGACTTCATAAGTGAATGCATCAAAATAACAATCTTAATACTTATACAATATTTAAATGATACAGGGTTTCTTCGATCCTTCGTATCGGACCCCATTCAAAGACCATAATACCAAGACTTTACAGTAATATTTTATTTCCAGATCCAATTTGTGTCCATGTTTGTGCACTACCTGATCTCCCTGATGTACTCCGAGTGTCCCCCATCAAAGGGAGTCGCCGTGTTCTTCGTTCTGCACATTCTGTTCTTCCTGTACCTCTTCGCTAACTTCTACAGCCAAAGTTACAATAAGAACAAAAAAGTCAGTTTCAACATCTGCATGGTAGATCAGAAATGTAAATAGTAAGTGCGTCAGAAAATCTTAGTATGTTACGTTCATTAAAAAAGTTATTGTTATTTTTGTGAGTAAAAATCTGTATGCTAATAGATACTATTTTAATAATTTCCGCGTGACCTTTTAGGTACTATGTGTTAAAAAATAAGATTTAAGTGTGTTTTACAAATTATTAGTAATTACTAAGTAAAAGTGTTTCTTAGTAACGAAGGAAAAACTAATTTTTAAATGTATGATTTATGCTAATTCATATAAAGCGCTAGACTTAATACCTATGATATTTTAAACTTTAATAATTGTACCATGCGCTGTGACTTGATAACCAGGTTTCAGTTTGCGGTTGACATAAATAAATATAATTTTAATTTTAATCTATGTTTTACTTACCTAGCCTTTTTAATAAACTCAAAGTGAAAGGATGTGGTGGATTTAGGCCGGACTTAAGAGGTAATAATATATAATAAAACCGGCCAAGTGCGAGTTGGACTCGCGCACTGAGGGTTCCGCATAAGTCTGTGAAGATTGAAACTTTTTCATTGCTTTTAAGTGTATATTATGTACTTACTCAGCGCTGTGGGAGGTGAAGAACGACGAGCTGGTACTGTGGTGCTACTTGCAAAAAGCCTATGTAAAGTAAAGTAAAGTAAAAATGTTTATTTCCTTTAAAAATATACAAGAGATGGTGAATGAACTGACCCCCACACTAGGCAATGCCTGTCCCGTGGAGGATAGAGATAATAATTAACCCATTTAAATACGGCTTTACAAGAACATAAAACTTATACAGTGCAATCTTGGATAAATTTGATATATGTTAGAAAATAAAATAAAAAAGTGTGTGTGTGTGTGTGTGTGTGTGTGTGTGTGTGTGTGTGTGTGTGTGTGTGTGTGTGTGTGTGTGTGAGTGATGGTGTGTTTGTGTGTTTAGATTACTTTACAAGGAGTGCCAGAAAGTGTGTACATGCGGTAAGTGCCAGGAGGTGTGATGAAATGTGCGCTATTTTAACTGTTTTAATAGACTTTCTGATTCATCATAGGTCCAGCTTATGAGATGATTGGTGATAATTAATTTGGTTTCAATGGTGGAGCAGTGTTTGAAGTTAAACAAATAGACCAGTTTATTATAAATGAATATCCGAAGATGAACATGTCTGATGATCAAGTGCATAAAATATATAAACTCACAGTAAACACAACAGAGGCTGGTAATGCAGTATGATGTAAAACACTATCTGCGGTATATATTTTATTATCCATTACATTTTATGTACTGCAGTGCACGTGTGTAGGCTGTGCTAATATAAAGGCCTAACATTTTTATTACTTACTTTAAAAAAATGCATCAAGGTTGTCAAAAATACGCTCTAATAAGACATAACGTCTCCAAAAAATAAATTCTTAAATACCTAACACTCATTCCTCTGCACAGATAATCCACCTTAGATGGATAGTACGTACCTGACTACATACATTCATATAATAAAGGTATATATAAATGTAGATGTCAAGGTACAAGGTCTGGATCAGGATCACAATGATGATCTTCAGCGGACGCGCTTGTAAGTTTACGCAATTTACCTACTGGTACAGTGGCGTGCAATAGGATGAGGTGATTTAACGTTTAAAAAAAAACGAAAAACTTAATACACGCGTGTAACTTGGAAAAATATTTGTGGGTTGATTATTTATTCATGGGGACATCTACGTACTTGTGTACCTAATTAAAACCTTAATATTATTATTCATCTACTGGTAAATTTCTAATTACTACTGTAGACCAAACCCAATTACAGAGTATAATCAACTGTAGGATTCCCCTATACAGCTATTACTTCTAATCACAGGTGGACCAAACCCACAAACACAGACGTAAATACATACATTTTACAGTTTTTTTTTCGGTAAACATTGGCCACGGACAACAATACCCAGACAGATTAGCGCTATTCCTGATTGCCGATGGTATAAATAAGGAACAGATTATAGGTATAATGCTTGAGAAGGTTTCTTCAGATACTTTAATGTTTCTTAGATTACTTTTGAATTTAACTATCTACTGATAGCATAAATAAATTATACAACTTCCATTTTGCATTATTAGTCCTAATGTACTAACTAACTAAAGTGAAACGTTCTGAGATTCCAAAATCGAGCAAATTTATAATCCATTAATAAAATGTCCAAAATTACATGCTCGCCACTGTACAAGTTAACTAAATAAGTAATGACCTAACTTCAAAATCTCATTTGTCTCTTACAATACTTAGTAGGTAGTGGGTGCTACAGCACCGCCATTGATAGATGTTCCTGGGTTAAAAGCTAAATTAAACATTTGTTAGGTACGGAAGTAATAAGTGTGTCGTCTAAAATATATTCTGGAATAAAAGTTTTATAGGTAAGTTTATTTTAAATTCAAAATAGAAATGACTTTAACAAATCAGTAATTTTATAAATATTATAAGGTGTACTTACAAGCTAACTCGTACTAGATTTATGTTCAGACATATTCTGATGAATGGCAGTATAATTAGTAGGTATTACCTTTATCGAAATAAAATAAACAGTGACCCTCTTTCTCCTTCAAAATCCATTCAAAATTCAGAACAATACTCAAGTACAAGAAATTTGATGAATGAAGAGGTGACTCATAAGCAAATCAATTTGGTAATATCTAAATCAGGGGTATAAAAAGAGGGGTGTTATAAATTTAACGTGTCCGTGTGTCTGTGTATCTGTCTGTGGTAGCGTAGCTCCCAAAATGCTCAACCAATTTTGTTTTGGTTTTTTATGGAGTGTTCTTCGCCTTTTTTATACATTCAAAAGATTTGCTACTTCAAGTGTTGAATATCGGAATTTTTTAATGTTTGTTGGGTTATCTATTTTGTTCTTTACCATGTTACCATGTTGTTATAATATAGGCACTGTCATGAAGTCATTGTTGTCCTAGGCTAGGTGCGAAACCATGTCCGTTTATCTGTATTTATGATGTACTTATTGTATAGAAGTGTAAGTAAAATTAGTTTTAGTCTATCTACATACATTCATGGTACTTACTCATATCTTACGGAATTTTCATAAAGCGATATATGCCTACCCAGAATTTCCGAAATAATATATTTTCGTTTGTAAGCTCAAATCCTTCGTGAAAATAATTCTTATTTTAAAAAACCATCGAATAACAATAAAACTATTTAGATCATCTCTCTCTTACTAAAGTGTATCCTGGTGGTTATCATAGAATTAAAAATTCTTAGTATTTTTCACTTCTTTATTTCCAAAGCAAGTTTGCTTTGTGGTTGAGAAAAACTACTCAATGGTCTATTAACACGTAGAACACGTTTATGTGGACAAACATATTGTTTAAATAAACTACCAAGGCTGTGACTAGATGGAAAATGGGAAACCTAAACAGAGCATTGAGATTATTTAAAGAAGATTATTACTATGCTCCATCGTGTTTTGTACTCTGTACACAAGTCTTATCACAAATATAGTTATTGGCAATACTTAACTAAAATAACAGTAGGAAATTGCCAAATTGGGACATTTTATAAATAACCATATTATTTCCCGCATAGAGATAGGTACAACATAAGTTGTAGATCGTATATATTCGTATCTATATCTGACATAATTTAAAAGTATTTATTTTTATTTGTCGGCACAATTACTAAATAAAATGTAGTTAAACCGCATACCTTAATATTTACTATATTGGTTTTAATTACAAATACAACTAAAGTGAACATTAACCGAGCATAATGGATTAATTAATATTACCGGTGTCACTTTCCACTGTGGTTACGAAATTGAAATAGTTAATTAAGTCTAAATAACAAGATGCATTTATCAAACGTGCAGTGGGCACGTAGGTACATAGACTAGATAGTGGAAGGCGAAATTTGCCAACTGTAAATGTAAGCCTCAAACTGTTAAATCTTCAACTTTCAAGTGTGGTGGTTTACTTGTGTTGTCATTTTTACCAATAGGCACTTCTTTAAAACTTAAAAAAACTCTTAAAGTGTCCTATTCCAGTACTTAGGTAATCGTTTTTATTTATTTCAGGCACATAATATTTAAATATTTAAGATGGCCACTGCATTTGGAATCAAGAACCCATCTTGGGATCTAACTAAAAGCCGACGTAAGTTATTTATAAAACATTAGTACTTTATTTGTGAATGTTTCAGGTTTGGAATACTTTTATTGTTTATCAATTAATTTAAGTTTGGTTCAATTACAATTCAAATTTATTTAAGTTTCGCTTATGTTTACGTTCTCAGTTGTGGTTCTGCGGTAGCAAAACGCAGCATGTTTTAGTTCTTGTAGTAAATAGTGTATTGTATTGTATTTCAGATGAAGAGACCGATGTATACCCATTAATGGGCTCACCAGGACCAGTGATGATGATCATAGCCCTATATTTGCTGTTTGTGTTAAAAGTGGGACCATCATTTATGAGGAAACGAGAAGCATTCAGATTGAAATATACGTTGATTATATACAACGCAGTCCAAGTGGCAATCTCAGTATACCTTGCGCAAAAAGTAAGTAAAATACGATTGAATAGAGATAGAACCAAACTTCCAATGCAAAATGTTGCCTATAATAGACTCTAGTTTTTCCCATGGAGACCTTATTAATTGAATCGTAGCTGGGACACCCTCTATTCCGCTGATCTGACGACCCTGTGTATGTCTGTAAGAGACATTATGTATCGATTATTGGATAATCCCGTCACCTTAGTATTCTGCTATATTATGAATTAAGATAAAAGTTATTAATTTGATGAAAGTCAACATGTAACTGCCTAATACATAATTTCTGAAATTTTCTCACAAAGTTTAACTTTATCCATGCATTTTGTAAAATTGAAGTTGTCGATATAAATGAAATAAAACTGGATTGATCTTTATTTTCAGTACCTCCGAGCACTAATGCAATACGGTCTATTCCCTGAAACTTGCCTGTTAGATAGAGAGGACACCCGGCATATGGTATGTTTTATATTTATCTATGAGAAAATTATTGATACAGCTACGACGTTCAACTTCTTTATCTCACATAATTGTTTAACTATGATTACAGTTGATAGAAGGAATCTGGCTGTACTTCGCCGCAAAAGTGACAGAACTCCTGGACACAGTGTTCTTTGTGCTTCGGAAGAAAGACAACCAAGTGTCGTTCTTGCACCTTTACCACCACTCCATCATGATGACGGGAACTTGGGCGTTCCTCAAGTACGCTCCTTCCGACAATGTCATTTTTATCGGATTCTTCAACTCTCTCGTCCACGTCTTCATGTATACCTACTACGGGCTGGCCGCGCTAGGACCACACGTGGCCAAATATTTGACGTGGAAGAAATACATGACATCATTCCAATTGGTAAGTTAATGGGAGTGGTTGTTTTCTGTTTGCATTAATGTACAAAACTAGTAGCGTTATTGTGTGTTATGTACTTTGCAAATCGAGCTTTTTAGGGTTCCGTAGCCAAAATGGCAAAAACGGAACCCTTATAGTTTCGTCATGTCCGTCTGTCCGTCTGTCCGTCTGTCCGTCTGTCACAGCCGATTTACTCGGAAACTATAAGTACTACAGTGATGAAATTTGATGGGAATATGTGTTGTATGAACCGCTACAAAAATATGACACTAAATAGTAAAAAAAAGAATTGGGGGTGGGGCCCCCCATACATGTAACTGAGGGATGAATTTTTTTTTTTCGATGTACATACCCGTGTGGGGTATCAATGGAAAGGTCTTTTAAAATGATATAAAGTTTTCTAAAAAACATTTTTCTTAAAGTGAACGGTTTTTGAGATATCAGCTCTCAAAGTCGTAAAAAGTATGTCCCCCCCCCTCTATTTTTATAACTACGGGGTATAAAATTCTAAAAAAAAATAGAGGTGATGCATGCTAATTAACTCTTTCAACGATTTTTGGTTTGATCAAAGTATCTCTTATAGTTTTTGAGATAGGTTGATTTAACTATTTGCTGCTACGGAACCCTTTGTGCGCGAGCCCGACTCGCACTTGGCCGGTTTTTTGTCATTGTATTGATACTGACGTCTACTTAGATTCATAATGGTGTCAATTCTGAGGGCACCAATTCTAAATTTAGTGCTGTCGATACATTAATCTCATTGTTTAAAATAAAATTCGACTCTATGAGTGTATCGGTAAATCTCGTTTTTCATTGACAAAATGTATAGTTTGATTTTGCTAAATTTTTATTTCACGCCTTCAGAATCAACATCATTGACGCATAAAAAATATACGACTGACAAAAATGACCTGCCGACTTGGTTTGTTTGCGGACAAGATTTCCTTATTTGTTGTCTGCTGTTTCAATATTGGCTTTCTTTGTCCTCAGCTTCAGTTTGTCTCCGTGTTCTTCCAATACCTGGCGTCACTGAAGTTCTCGGAATGTCCGCCGTCAAAGGGAGTCGCCATCTTCTTCACGTTCCAAATCATATTCTTCCTGGTTCTGTTCAGTAATTTCTACAAGCAAAGTTACACTCAGAAACAATCTAAATTGGCAAACGGTGGGTCAAAACTGTTGTCCAATGGTAAAACAAAAGAAGAGAAGGCATTATAAATGTAGGTAGACGCTGATGTAAATATAGGTAGGTAAATATTTAGGTACACAATTCGGGAAGATTATGTGGATAGATACTTAATAAAACCTATTTCACGATGCCAATAGGATAAAATAAATTCATTCTGTCATTATCTAAAACTTAATTTATAGATCATGGACAGCATGAATTTTATCTCACTGATAACTTTTATCCACAAAATGAAATTGTGAGACGGCCGTTATTTATGATTTGTTAAATCAAAATAATTTGAGTGATTTTTGAGATTGAAGTGAGAGAGAAATAATTGAGTTCATATATCATAATGAATTTTATGGTCAAAATAATAGGTAAGCTTACTACGTTTTATAGTAACAGTTATCTTTACAAAATAGCATAACCTGAGTTTAAGCTTTCTGGTATTATAGTGTGTCTATTGTTCAATGAATGTAGATTCTAGTTCTATCAAATACAACACAAGTCATATATTTTTGTAGGTAAGTAATACAACCTTTGAAATATTCTAGAATGTATTTAAATTATTTTAGATTTTATGTAAAGGGATCCTTACATTTTTTATCAAGACTTTAATGCAGGTAAGTTAAAATATTGTGTATTTTTCTAATAGAAAAGACAACCCCCATACAAATATTTACAGTTCTGTCCAGCTGTTTATGTCTCATGTAATAAGATGTATATTTGATCTTTCCATTAATTACGAAGAACAACCAAATTATGGATACCTAGTTATAATGCTGTATATGTGTTGGTAAATTTAAGTATGTACGTTTTTCTCCCGTAGAAGTAGATCATGATGGTTAAATGGCTGAAAGTTTGTACAAATTCTATTATGGTTTAAGTTTTTTTTTATAACTTGCAATATAATATTATTTGATAAATATTACTTACTGTCTTTGATTTCATAAGCACTTAATTATTTAAGTATGTCATTGTCGTTACGAGTATTAGTTTTTGCGGGCTGGGAGAAGTTAATTCAAGTTACCCTTAATAGGGCCTAACAGGTTGTGACCTAAAGTCTCTTCTAGTCTTTAATTGTCAAGTTTTTAGTTAATAATGTATAGGTACTTTAGTTTCCGTGGCTGCTGTAAGAGCACAAGATTAACTGCTCCGTAAAATCAGAAATTTATAAAAGGTGCAATTTTATCAGTGTATGTATTTCGTATCGGCGCACCATTCATTTTATTTGAGTAGATTTTAAAATATTCTATGAAATAGCGTTTGATGTTATAGTTGATGCGATACTTAAAATTGTTCAGTAGTTGGGATAATTGACCTGACATCGGGAATTACACTGATAAAACTCCATACTGTATATTAAAAAAAATTATGTGCATTAATAATATCTCAAATTAACAATTTGTTCAAATTAAACATGGCATCATCTTGGTACGTGTTAATTTGATTAGCCAATCCAACATTTCATTGACCGGGCTCGGAGTTCAAACTCGCGTGGACAATGCTTTGATCGTCAATTGTCAACATGACAATGAGGGATCATTGTTACGGTTCAATATCTTCAAAGGTCAGATTTACGTTTACAAGTGTTGGTTTTTGTTTCCGTTTTAATTGACATTGGGTATGAGGTTGCAGCCTTTCTATTGTGTAAGGAAATTATGTACTTACTCGTTATAAAATTGTAGCATAATTCTGCTGAACTTCGCCTTGATACGCTTAATTAATTAATTAATGGAATTGCACGTTAATTACTTATTCCTTTATGAGAGCTGAGACCATATCTGTTATGCCACCACGACTCTAATAAATATTATTTCACTTTTACTTATATTCTTAAATCATTTCAATGTGTAGTAGATAGTTGAACTGTTGATCTTTAGTCTTCAACCAGTCAGACTTACCGGTGGCTATATTAAGAGCTTTCATTATTCACACATCCTATTCTTTATCGTTTGTATCTATCATTATTCATTGTGGTATCATAAAGATGACATATCTGCAGAAAAAAATACCTTCGGCCACTACACGGGCTCGCTATCGACGTCGATAAACTTGTTGAATGCGCGTTAAACCAATCGCAAAACCGTATTTATGGTGAATCGCGATATAGTGACGTTTATCTACGTTGATAACGAACCCGTCTAGTGACAGCTTAGTTTTTAAAGTGAAAGATTTTACTGGTAATGGTTTTTTAAATGCACACGTCAGTTTCGTAGCGCCTGGGCGAATTTTAAATAGCAATCAGCAAGCCTTCCATTCCTTGTGTAATATACTATTTTTCAGGCACGTAACTTAATGTTATGGTACAGTATAAAATGTATAATATATCTACTTATTTAAGTAGTGTCACATTAGTTACAAAATACCTACATTTTAAGCTCCTGACTTCTCTGTGTGACTCTTGCTACTTTGGCAACAGCAGTGCTCTTTAACACGACTATTAATTTTTAAACTAACAAACTCACTACACCTCGTATTATTTAAAAATTATGTTTTAAAAACATAAATAAAAAATATGTATCAACAAAACCGTTTATTGCTGTTTCAAATTGAATTTGTACGTTACAGCTTACTTAAATACAATTTTTGTGGTTTGTTATCAATTCGACGTCACCACAAGATCTCCAATTAAATTTTTATAATCTTTTTTAATGAATCTTGGTTACCAGCACTATAATTATACAATACATGTCATAAGTTTATGCATGTTGCATGGAGGTAAATAAGTATTAGGTACTATGTTGGAAATTTACACAAAATATTGAGATCAAGTGATGATATTATATTTAGAATACCGCCAATGACAGAATATTATAATTGGTATACTTATATATTTTACATTAATTTTATTATTTTTACATTTCTAAATTGTACGCTTTATGTGCGTTCTTATAACACTTATATTTGAGCATTAATTATTGATTGGTAGATCGATAAAATTAAATAACTAACTAACACCTTTCTAAATTTAACATGAGTGCCTACACTAAACTGATTTAAAATATTATATTTATTTTTAAAATACCAACAGGTATCTTTATTTACAATCATCATTTACAATGCCATTAGATTTTACGAAGATAAAATATAATCTAACCCCCTTATTCATAGAAAAGTTACAATACGTTTTAACTAATAAACTGTTTTGTCCCTCTCTGTCAAAGAACAAATTGTACTTTGTCGGAGAGGGACAAAACAGTTTATTAGTTAAAACGCACTGTAACTTCTCTATGAATAAGGGGGTAAGTATATTATTATACTCACAATATACTTTATAGGTTGGTACATTGAATTATAACTTTTAGCTACAAAATCAATCAATTTTCTTGGTTGTCGTATCACGTTTGATGCCATTACTCAATCCGTTCGCTACATGATTAGTTTTACCATTTTGCTCCTTAATCTGTGAGGATTTTTCTTGTTTTTCCGTTCCATTTTCAATTTTCTTGTCGCCAGGTTTGCCGTAGGCTTTGTAGTAGAAATCGTAGAAGAGGTAGTAGAAGAAGATAGAGTTGGGAAGCGTGAACACGACGGACCACCGCGGGTACCCGCAGTCGTAGAAGAGAAGTTGCGACGAGTGGAGGAATGCAATGCAGAACTGAAGCTGGAATGAGAAAAAAAATATGTTATTGGCAAAGCTAATATTAATAATGCTTAAGCAGCAGCCTAAAACATTTACTCTCGTGCAGGTACCTAATTTTATTTTTAGCGTGTTAGTGAAAAATACGAGTCTATAGACGGAGTCTATGATTTGTAACCGTTAACCGAGATTCCTACAAATGGCATAGTTTACAGGAGCGACACTGACCGCTGCCGCTCCCTAATAGGCTAGTAGTAACGAAAATTTCTAGTGGTAGTGCATAACCAAATATTTCTGCAGGCTACTTGTCTTAGCTCTTAAATAATAATTTAGCAAACTTTTTATGTAAACACCTAGTATTGCATACGGCGATACTACACAACTGCATTCGACGTCCAGTTATACATTACATTGCCTAGAGTTGAATTTAGCAACTGAACGCAGTCACTGCGATGCAGGTGGTCAGCCTAATTTATCCTTAGGTAGATTTACTATGCACTACACTACAGTTCAATATAAATCTCGAATATGCACTACATTTCTATCACAACCACTCACCATTTGCAACGTAGTGATATGTTTTTTCCACAACAAATACGGATGGAACCGGGGGCCCATGGCTGCGAGCATGTAGTACGTATACATGATGATGTGGACGAAGGAGTTGATCACCCCAATGAGCGTCCCGTGGCCCCCGGGGTAGTACTTGGTGGCTCCCCAGGAGATCATCGGCATCACGGTGTGGTGGTACATGTGAAGGAATGTGATCTGGCGCTCCTTCTTTCTGATGACGAAGAAGACTGTGTCGAGCAACTCGGATATCTTCGCCAGGAAATAAATGTACACCCCTCTGGCCACCTGGAACACAAAGAAATGATAGCTTATTAATTACGCTCTAATACAGGCTGTTTTATATATATGAGAACTTGCTGACGCCATGTCGCTGTTTATGATGATGAGTATGAAGATGAAAGAATACCAACTGAAAAATATCTGCTAGTTAGGAAATCAATGCATGGAAGATAAAATCACCAAATGGCGATTTTATCGTTATACATATAAAGTATTATGCTATTGCATTTTTAGACTAATTCAATACTATGCACATAAATTAAAGTTAGTAGGTAGTTATTTTAAATTTTATTTATATTAAAACAAATACCTAGATCATTCCAATCAAGGGGCACCTAGTAATATACGCCTAAAACTACTTGCTGAGGGTATAATTGTAGTCGGGATCATCCATGTTATAAAATAAAATGTCCAAAATGTAAACTTACTCGAATAGCTTCAGGAGTATCTGAGAAATCAACAGGCTGGCATTTCCAACTATATGTCCTTAGCCATCCAGCATCGAGACCCTGAAATTGAAAATAAATCCGGTTTTATTATAAGAAAACACCCTAGTGACCCTAAGTCTGCTATACCTATAGCAGAGTTCGGGACCTATTGACGAACCATTATGACTGAACTTTATTCGTCACTTCAAAGGTATTTAACCAACTTTACGGTCAAATATTATATTTAATATGATTTAACAGACTTGTGACCGGAGCAAACTCTATTGTACTAGCTTAGGCTAGTTTGGATCCCATGAGTTTAAATATCTCCAATCCGTTAGCCAAGCATGGAGGGTTGTGGTTCGTCAGTCAGTGAATAATCTACCAATACTGGACATAAGACACTTCCAAGATTTCCAAGTAGCACTAAAACTTGCCTTGGCCATTCGGGTGACTATTAGGTATTCATAAAACTTATCCAAAATTAATAAAGAAAAACTCACCTCATAAAACAACCAGCAACTAACAAGAACTTGGAAGAAATTATACACAACCAATGTCTTTTGTAATTGGAAGGGTTTCTTATCCGTCATGTACCTCGGGCCCCATTTGAGTACGAAGTACAGGTACAATCCAATAATGGTGAGACCAGGGACTGGACTCCTGATCAAGAACCAGTCGTTGGTCCTGGGATCTGAAGAAAAGGAAACAAAGTTATTAGTAATATTATGATAATTTTAGATAATATTTTTGATAGAATAACTCGCGGTCATGATTATTTTTGCAAAAATAAAGCAGCTGTGTGATATTGTATTTGTCGGTGGTGAAATAAGGAGGACAAGGTGTTCTTTGTCCTTTACTCTTTACTGCAATATAGGTATTATTCTGTCCTACGCACATTTCCTCACAATATTTATCTTAGCAAGTGTATTTCTCAATAGGGTACTTAAAATGGTCATCTATGGGAGTGACAAACTCGTATAAGTTCAGTAAGTTATGGCCTAAGTTATTTTCATTACTTATTAAAGTTTTGAAATTCATGGTGTACCTATCTATATTATATAAAGTTATGTTAGTTTAACAATTAAAATTCCATAACTGGCTATTTATAGGTATTTAGATTCAGTAATCAAACCGGTTGCAAACCGGTCATGTTAAATTGAAAAGTTGATAAAATCTAAAAATATCGGTAAAAAATTTAGAATTTAGTCATACTGACCGAAGTTTTAGCAAACTTTTTATGTAAATAAGTACCTACTACTATCTACTTGTACGTATTGGACCATTACTCAAAATCTGAAGTTACTCAATTCTTAGTTAGTGTCAACTATAATTAAACTTACCAGCTAATTCCACAAACAGCCTATTGTAGACCCTAGAAAAGGAATTATTGGTGTCGGCCATCTTGGCGCTTTCCTTGAGTTCCGGTTGAACTACTTCCTCTTCCGGTCAGTATAATCCGCTGCAGATGTCATGAGAGAGATTTCGGCATTTTATACACTACTGCCTCCTCGCTCACTTCCTGAAATTGAGAAATAATAAACTATTAGCATGGACACCGGACAGTTAGTGTCTGATGCTCGGGCTGATGCTTCTGTAAAAAATCATCGTAGGCTCATTGATGAACAATGATTTTCCTGTACATAGTGTTGCATTTTTTTTTAGTAAGCTGAAAAAGGGTGATTCAAGCGGTCAATCTGAATAACTTTTGTTTTGCCCCTCTGTGTTTTGGTTTATGTAGGTACCTCTACCACCTTCAGCTACCACTACTGCAACACCATGTTTATTAGACGCAGATGAGAAAATGTGTGTAAAAAAATATGATTATGAGATAATTTTCGTTTTAATGTTGTGTAAGGTGAGCTAATGAATAAAGAATATCTAGGTTATAAAGTTCCATCTTTGGTAGTAAATTTGCGGCAAGAAAACAATACAATAACGTAGGTATTCTTGTTAAGGCATCGCAACTGCCTGTGGCTACGATTGCTTCTATTCTTGGTTGATTGACGTATTATTAAATATTTTTGTTTACATTCTTATTTCTTACAGATGGTGGTACTCTCATTTACTAACTGAGATACACTTGCTGAAATTAACTAGGTAAGTATTCTCAGGTTTATAAGAACTCCCCAAAATTTGATTTAGGTGCAACGTTGACTATTTCAGATTTATGCATGCATGCTTGATTTCTAATAATTATATTGAAATCAGACTGAACATTTTTTTTTTGATTATGGTAGGTAACCCTACATATAGGGACTTAGAGGTAATATAGTCAGAAGTATAATTTAAATTTAGTTTTAAGATGGTTACATAAAATTTAAATGTGTTTATGCATACAGATGTCACCATCTCTATCAAATTATATAAGGTAATGTGTCCGAGCACCTAGTAAATGAAGAACCCAAAATTTGATTATTATCAGAATTATAACATTTCATTACCCGACGTATAAGCAGCACAGATCTCATTTCCAACATTTTGAACAAACTAATGCAAAACTTATTGATTGAAAGTCCGCATAGCGCAAAATTCAGCGTTATAACCTAACACTGAAGGTCCATTTTTGTTCAGTTTCCCGCAGCACGTGTTATCGCGAGGGGTACGCAGACGCGACTGACGTATTTCTCCCTTCTCCCTTCCCTTACCCCCCCTTCCCTCCTGCCCATTGTATGTCTTCTTCACCCTCGACCCTCCACTCTCACCCCAAATGAGAGGAAATAGTAGGGAGCAATGTGAAATATGGTTTGCACGTTTACAATCATGCAATCGATTAAAACATTCAGCGAGACTATAAGTACTAAAATTTTAAAACGGATTAAGGTAAGTATTTTATTTAGCTACCTGATGATGATAGTTGGTTTACTATGTGCATTTATTGAACTTTTTAGTATAAATAAAACGTTAAGTAAGATGTACATGGTACTTTTCAGACCACAACCACATTATAATTATTTAAATATATTTTTACATAGTAAGCTTTCCTACATAGGTACGACAACGGACTAACTACATGCACTATGCTTTCTTAGGCAACTGAACCACATACAGTACATCTACCATGAAGGACTATAAGTCCAAGCGTTAAGGGCGATATTACGGCATTATATGTGCAAATGGTATAGAGAGACAAGTTTACTTGACAAGTTAGTGAGGATTGCAACATTTGTTGGGTATGCCTATTTGGCCTGAATACCTAAGCATACATAATATTGCTCAGTAAATACTGAAATTACTCAAAGTCAAACACAATAAGCCTAACCATGTGAAAAATATCCAAATCTAGTAGTAAACTGACTAATTGCACTTTTTTTTAAAAATAACTGTTGCCTCTCCCTACGTGTGCTTGTATGTGATTTGTATGTATTCACTATGTTGCAGATTATACTTTAATATTTAAATATATACCTAAAGGACGAAAATACTATTTAATACTCATGACAAACTTATGAGTATTAAATAGTATTTTCGTCCTTTATGTATATATTTAAACATTTAATTGGGGGGGGACGTGGAGGGATATGGGTTGGATATGGCTAACTGAGCCTCTAATACGGGTTTTGCTATTTAGGAAAAAGAAAAAAGGTTACGTTTTCTCTTGTCATCTGCATACATTATCTGTCAAAAGTTTCATGTAAGTTTCCGCTTGAGGCGCCACTTTAAGTTTATGCGAGAAAACGTAAACTTCTATAGTTTTTGACAAACTATCAAACCTGTACCAGACCCTCTGAACTAACAAATTGTATATTTACTTAATTACACCAAATATTTTTTGAGCCTTTAAGCTTCTTAGGTACATTTACCATTTAATTTTAATTATAGTTTGGTGTCTTTGTATTCCTACATTAGAAGCGTAGGCTTTAAAAAAGGTATCAAGCGGCTAAAGGCATCGAGAAACTGATAAGTAAAGTAAAGTAAAGTAAAAAACGTTTATTAACAAATTGCTTAAGTATTTGTGATGTGGCTGCAAATTCCACACAAATAATGTCTCGTCACATGAAGTAACGTCTCGTTTGACAACTTAAATTTCTGACCAATCGACTATTATTATTATCGATATCAACTTTGAACTGGTTAGGATATTTTTATACGTGTTTGGCTACTTTTTAAATGCTTAGGTACCTTAACTTTTTTTGTTCTATAGCGTATATAAAACATTTGAATGTTACCGTGAAGGTTTCTGTGCTAGATTCCGACAAACACGCGAACTTTCGCTTTTAAAAACTCAAATTAAATTCATAGCTTTCACTGTAACTATAATTTGGACAAGTTGGTTGGTTTGTAAGCAGTATGGGATAGTTAAGAAAAATCGAAAAATATGATGTTTTGAGACAGATTTTATCCTTTGTTAAAAGAGCGATGAAAAAAGTGTAAAAACAACCTTTTGTTTCACACTTTTTACAGCGCCTTTTTACCAAAGTATAGTCAATTTCTGTCTACTCGTTGAGATCTTCTTACATTGTAATCGTTCACTGTGGACGTAGGTGTCTCCCTAAAAATGCAAAACACTGTCCAAGCCGAGCATTCCTTCAAAGTACTTCAAACTCTACTGTAAAGGCATCAGGCCAACGGGATGTATTGTAGGACGTCCCACAATACGTTTAAATTTTAAACGTATTGTGGGACGTCCTACAATACATCCAACAGCTAGTCATTTATAATCCTATATCTATTTAAACTTTAAATAGATATAGGATTATAAATGACTAGCTGTTCCCGCGCGCTTCGCTTCGCCTTAAAAAGTTTTCCCGTGGGAATTCCGGGATAAAAAGTAGCCTATGTTCTTTCTCAGGGTCTATACCGTATGTATACCAAATTTCATTCAAATCCGTTCAGTAGTTTTGGCGTGAAAGAGTAACAGACAGACAGACAGACAGACAGACAGACAGACAGACAGACAGACACAGTTACTTTCGCATTTATAATATTAAGTAAGGATAAGTGATATGTTTCAGTCGATATAGGTACTTAGTTAATAATTTCCGGTAGGTTTGTTTAATATCATGAGTTAGTAACACGTAGAATCATTAACAAATTGCACAAAATCTAGATAGTATTAATTCAGCATGGGCTAAATTATACTTAATTAATTAATATTTATTATATGTTTCACATAGGTAATGTGCAGCGGAAAAATTGAGTCAAGTTATAGGCACTGTTAATATTCATATTCAAAAATATATTTTATCCGGTTTATGTAAATGCCTATATGAACAAATTGTTTGCTTATGTAAGTATAGCTCAAATATTTGATGGTGCACCTCATACCATGTACTGCAACTGCATGCCTTTACACCTGTAGGTCCAATATGGCTGTTTTATCCCACAATTGTCTTTTATAAAATTTTAATATAAATATGTAAAAGTAACACTGTTGAAGAATTAAAATTGTGTAGCATTAATGTCAAGTGTGTGCATAGTATCATGAAAAAGAGAATGGTTTTCAGTGTGGATAAACAGACAGATTACATCCTCTGCCAGGAGGAGGAGCTCATGACCGCTATGTAGCGACGGTGGCGATGACGGTGCCGTATCGGAACGTATTATTTAGCTACTATGTTCGTTTCTCGTGGACCATTGATTTTTTTTATTATACTCACGGGCAATGAAAAAGTTCCACTCACAAAATGCCGACACCAAGCGACTCAAATTTGTTTAAAATTTGAACAAAATATTATCGTTTTTAGTTGGTAATATCCTGATGCTCTTTTAAATGTACTTCAATATTGCAGAGGGAGTCATTAAGCTAGCCTTCTCCGTTTAGTAGTAATTTGGTGCTTTTCTCAGTCGAAACATTTCATTGCCCGTGAGTGTATTTTACTTTCTCTAGGTCATCTGCAAGAATTACTTTGCTTTTATGTTTTATTATATTTATGCTATGCGGTAAAAATAGATAGATCTTCATGGAATAATGGACTTCCCCGTACTAAGAAATCAATGAATATAATCATCAACTAGATCATTACCTTGCTGTAAAGATGACGTATAAAATGATGATGAACTTGACTGACAATATAATTATGATATTGCAATATTCCAAGTTTCTTTTCCTTATATATCTTTGTAATGTATCTAGACTTACAGAAGCAAAATTATAAAAACAAATGAAAAAAAAAGGATTTTTTTTTCGAAATTAAAGCATATTCTTGTAAATAGCATATTCATATTCATGTTATAGATCCTGATCGATCAAGACAACGTGAATTTGAAACTGAACCACATCAAAACTGATCCATCCGATTGTCAGGTAACGTAATTATGAGTTGACTACGCATAAACACACGTCAAGCTTGTCATGAAGGGACCTTTATTTCATTCGTGTTAATAAATAGCGTAGTTAATAGGATAATCGGTGCTCATTATCTGATAAATATTTCCCTTTTCCATCTATTATCAACCTGTCATTTGTCACGAGAAACAATCGAGAAGAGCTGCTGTAGTCCTACTTCCTGGGTCCTGAAAAAATCAGCTTTATCCATCGATGAATGTTCAAATCACGTCTCCTTTATAAAATATTGTACTGTATTCAGCGATTTTAATTCGTACTAAAAAATGTTTTGGCTTGTTTTACTTTTTGTTTTTTTTTGCTAAAGATCTTACGGGATAATGGGGTCCACCAAATAAAAAAACTAGTAGGTCTAAGTATAATTAAAAATTACTGATGTGCTATATCCTGCCAAGAATCGGTGTTTTTTGACGCTGTAGATAGGTTTTACTGTACTTTTTCATGCAGTTCTCTTTAATTTTCAACGCTCTACCACTGGTCACGCTTGGCATCATTTGGATGTTATATTAAATTTAATTCGTTATGTGAACGATACATCATCTGATTATTACGGTTCTACCTTTTTTGGCATAAGATTTATTTGCCTAATCTCGTATTGCATAGTAACGTTTGGTCAAAGTCTCGTTACGCCGAAAATCGTATGGCATAAATCTCGTTTAGTAAAAACTTATTTCGCATAACATTGTTTAGCCTAATAATGGTATGGCCAAATCTTGAATAGCCTAATAATGCTATGGCATAGGTTTATTAGGTTTATACAAAGTAATAATATTCGTTTGGCTTTAACTTTGACGGAGCGTCTCCCTACATAGCGCAAACTGGTGCCTTGTATTGTTTCCGCTGTTTGGAAAACGCTCCGCTCCGCTTCGCTGCGCTCCGCTTTGGTTTTGATGAACATGTGCACCTAACACGCTCCTCCTCGCTTTGCTCGTCGTCGCACCTATTTTTAGGTTTCGATCTCATGGGGTTTGTAATAATTATATTGGTCGTTAACTTTCGATTTTTTGATCATACAATATCGTGATTTTCGGGATGTAAGAGAAAAATACCACAATTTGTACATTTACTACGTACTTAATATATTATTTATTAAGATAACATTACGAGAAACAAGATTATACATAGGTATAGACGAACATAAATTTGAGCAAACGAAACTTAGGTGTTTAAAGATTGTGCCTTAAGAGTTTTAGACGAAACGAGCCTTATGCCACATAAGTCTTGGCAAAGTGATGGTTCGGCCAAAAAAGTTTAGACCATACGAGTTATGCGAAATGAGTTTTGGTCAATAAAGATTATGCGAGATGAGCGGAACCCGATTATTACATAAGCACTCTCAGGTGGTGAAAGTTTGCTCGGTCATGTGTCACGAGGAGATCTAATGTCAGAATTATTTTAACATTAAATAGAAAACGGTTCAATCGGAAAAGGAAGTAGTTTTTTTTTATTATATTTTATTCTAGTCACCTCATGCTAAACGTATTTCAGTTCTTTTGGTACTACAAAGCCATGGGCCGCCAACTACGCTACTTTTTTTTCTGTTGATATTTTTTCCCACTAGTCCTTGAATTTCTGAATGACCCCTATTTGCTATTTGGCCCTTGTGGTTTCAAAATCTGCGATTTTGTAGCCCTGCGCTGTTTGCTTCTGTGGTGGAGTTAAACACTGTAAATTGCAACCTCTGCCTCTGTGGTTAGTGGTTAGAGGTTATGTCAGCAATTTTGGTACACAACTATACATTCTTATGTGGTTTTGCGTCAAAAGAGAGGGTGACAGGTTGTTTTTGAACAACCATAAATTCGACAGGCAACAAGTAAAGACAATCATCTCTGTTTTTTTTATCATATCGTCAAATTATAATTTCCTCCGACATTCACAGTAACGTCGCTATAGCTCGACAACTTCGTGCGCGACCCTCCTTGCGGGGTGAAAGAAGTGGCGGGGGCGAGGTAGCACGACATTTTAGAAGACGAGTACACACGGAGAAAAGTGTGCCCGGATAAATCTGGCGATGACGTGTCACTATTTGTGACGTAATGTAAGAGTACCTAAATTATGTTGATCAATAAAAAGGTTCTAAAAACTAGTTTCATTATTTAGGGTGGATTCGACCAAGCTCGAGTAACTTTTTACTCACGATTAAACTATCAGTTACTCGGGATTAAGCAGATTTTGCATTCTACCAAACCTCGGCCAAACCAGCACGGCACACGGTTCTACAGAAAACCCCCGAAATAGTTGCCGGGGAGTGGGCACGAGCTAGCAGTAGTTGGTCCATGATTCGATCAGCCAGGTTGGTATCGCCATTTATCATCACACCCCAGAAATAAAGGCACATATAGGTAGTACACACTCGATTTATTCGGAATTACCGATCTTACAAAATACACGAGGATGCACATGATACAGTTGGATTAACTTTGATAGCGAAACGTGGTGATCCCTGCGGAAGGTTCACAACCGACTCGTTCAATAATTTAAATCAGATTAACAGTCCATCCCTGCTCAACCGACTACCCACCTTACCTTTTTATTTTTTAATATGCACCGTCCACAGATTCCACCCAACTGCCAACATTTCAAGTGACAATTTGACGTTTCGATTAATCGAATGAATTTAGTAAACCTTAATATAAAGCAAGGTAAACTCAAAATCTTCTTGAACTCCGACATAGTTTTATAATGCGATTTAATCTATTTGCGAAAATGTACGATTTGTGGTTTTTGACGTTATTTTATTGACGAATCATAGATAATAATAATATGATTATTAAAATTCAAAAGGTAAACATTCCAAGGATTGTGGCGGTTCTGGCCTCAACACTCATCCTAAGACTAATGGTCTCAGGATCAGTGGTCTCATGTGCGTCGAACTCAGATTATGACAGATTTTACAACACATGTGGCCGCCTCGACTGCTCGGCCGAGACTGCCATAATAATGACGTGCAGTGCACGCGTTGTCCTTCCCCGCGACCTCTCCCGCTACCCGCTGTCGTCTTGGGTACCTCGTCCCCTCCGCGTCTGTCACCCCGCAAGGAGGGTCGCGCACGAAGTTGTCGAGCTATAGCTGTGAGATGCAGGTGACGGCTCGCAGATCATGTTAGGTTGTCTATCTCGCGTGTTGGACCCTCGTAAAATAAATTATTTCCATCTCTGCCAGCTACGGTTTTAAAGTTGAAAGGCAAGGAGTGTATTTCTCAACGACCACTGCGCTAAGACGGGCTAAAATAACTCAGCGTATCAGTGTTAAACTGGTTAGAGAATTTATACAATTATTTACGTAACACAGTCATCAAAACAACGAATTATATTACTACGTAGAGCTGGTTTCTCTCTAATTACAACCTCTTTCAAATTCGTCTTACCTACCGGAAGGAAATACCGGCAAACCGGATTTAGTTTTTGCAATTCGCAACCTTATGTCATGGTGATAGTGGTCTGCAGATTTACATTAAAAGCTAATCACATACTTTCGTAATCGATTAAAACGATAAGAGTTGTGATTCAATTTAATTGAATGTTATCGGTACATTTATTGTCTACCAAGCGCAATATTGTTTACCAAACATAAGTAACACGGTAATATGTTATCATGAGCTGGTAATAGTCCACTGTTGGGCATTAGCCTCTCCTAATGAGCTATACAAGTAACTATACACAGAACACTATGTTCTCAACCTTACTTTTCTGGTCACTACAGCTTATCTGTCTCTAGTGTCTAAAAGTTAGTCGGCCCAGCAGCCGTCCCACGCTAGATCTTTCGTGGTCTCCATACGAGACCTTATGCTTCTTCCCAACGTGTAGGGTTTGATTATACGTAAATTATTTAGTGTACGGATAAAATGAAGTAGATTTACACTTGACCAAACTAGAACTAGTTTCCGAGACCGCAACTACCTCGATTAAAACAGAAAGTGGTATAAGATACGTCATAGTGAGAGTGAAGTTAACTATGGTTAACCCCGGTTGGTTGAAGAACATGAATAGTTTACTTTACCATATTACTGTAGTTATGTTACCTTTATTTATTGAGTTAATTATTATTCTATCAACTTTTAGTACAATATCATGGATCGGATAAGATAAGTTTTGAAGTTTACAAATAATTGAAAGAAGAATGTGACAAAATGACAACAAGAAAATACATATAATATGTTGTGGCATTTCCAGGATTAAAATATCACTCTATGTTTGTGCAAAATTTCATGAAAATCAGTGCAGTGGTTTAGGTGTGAAAGCGTAACCAACAGGCACAGTTATTTTCGAATTAATATTATAGTTACTCTGTTAGAAGACACGTTTATTAAGCACTTCGGTAATTCGATTCTGTCACCTCTAATAATAATAGTTCTTTACTATGATGATGCAATTTATTACGAATTTTATACAAAGAATGCATTTTAATAATTTGCTAAATACCTAACTGTTATATTATTTTTACAAATTTAGCCTCTTTAAATATAAGTGTATGACAAATTCTGGTCCTTTTCCATTATAGACAGCGTGAAGTTTTTTTTTTTGTGTGGTTTAAAATAGTGGCTAATGTGTAAATTAAAATACCCTAATTTGCTATACAATTACCTGCTATCTGGTGAAAGTAAATTCGTATCAACTCTACACTAGCTTGTGTTGCTTTTGTTTTACCCAATATAATAAACCCAAGAATATAGCGGTCATATAATTTTAAAAACTTACTTCATTATCATCATACTATGTAGGGTGTAGGTGCCAATAGTAATTAAGAAGGTATTATCAGAGTAATTTTTAGCTGATTCAGTTTTTTTTAAGTAAATTAGGTATGTAAGCTATTATATTATGTAGTATGATCATGGCTCACTCCTGGATAAAAATCTCCGTATGTGATGCTTAATCATGAAATGCAATATCACTGCCTTTTCTATTCTCCCTTCTGATTCAATTAAATTGTTAATCAAGTAAGAGCACTTAGCTCTATGCGTAAAAAATAAGAAAAAATGTTTTAAATCTGCGATAAGGCCGCCTATTGTACATTAGTTCTAGTCTATAAGAATGTTTTTTTTTGTATGTCTGATTTATGTGGTGTTCAATAAAGCAATATTCTATTCTATTCTATTCTATTCTAAATCTGTCTGACAAAACGTTATGCTCCAAGTTGTCCGATTTGTTACAGCCTCCAAGTCTTGTTTTTTAGGCGTATAAGACTACGGTATTTATTGAGGTGACAGTGATGGATCGATGTACCTACCTAGTACTTATAGCTAATAATAAATCGACTCCTAACGTTAAAACAACTCAACTGATTTTGATAAAACAAAGAAGAAAACAGTCTTGGTCACACAAAATTATATCTATACAAGTGCCATTGACTATATTATGTTCTTACTTAGAGTCATAATCATGACTTATAAGTATTATCATTATTCTGCATAAGCGTGTATGTAAGACTATATGAGAAGAGAAATTTTATTACCGTTATCACAATAATCACAACACAACAATTTGATCACAATAAATTATATAACCTTAACGCCGTTAGAGCAGAATTCTTCAAAATAAAAACGACTAGTTTTTGAAAAAGCAACACGAGCGCTAAGCTACAGTTTTACCTACTGAATTTCGGAGCTTTACCGTTATTAGGACTAACTTTTTTTTATAACAAGCATTCTATGAGTGGCATTTAGCTTCAAATTGGCGTTTTGCTCCAAGATAATATTCGTTTCGTGGCGACGTCAAATAAGGACAAAGAATATAATATAATTATGAAATATAAGTATAGTGCCACAAACTTATCTGTTCCGGTGACAGCTCACGTAAATGTGTAATATTTCTTTATTCTATTAGATTTTAAGTTTGCCAGTAGTTGTAATTCGCTCTTGTGGTTTCAATAAACCCATCTAATCTATATCAATACATAATTCATTAGTAAATAATGAGATATGGATCAATTTAGTTCGCTCTCACCGGAACAGATAAGTTTGTCGCACTATAGGAAAGTAATATCGTGATGAGTTTATAATAACCTAATACGGTTTCTGGATAGTTAAAGTTTGATAATTAACTGTTCTTTCATTGTAGCGCTTGTGAAGTGAAAGTATTCTAATTACCGCTGTACTTTATATAATTAAAAACATTATTTTGGACCTCTCTTTGTAAAACAAATAATATTTAAGATGTCTATTGTGTATGCCTTAAGCGTGCATGGTCAAACTACAAGATTGCTGAATGAAATACCAAATTATACACTCAAAAGAACCTTATTCTTCTTTTGGTGCCGTCAACTAACGGAGGTTGGCAATCATCTTGATTTCTTTACCTTAAGTACTTACTCAGACACAATATTGAGTGCATGAATGCAGGCATTAGTATTTTAACGAGTAACCAAACTTTAAACGTTATAATAATAAGAAGAATCATTGTTTTGCATAAGTTTAAAAAAAAACCACGTAAGAAACTTTTTCTTTGAAAATAATTTTAAGGCGAAGGAAAGGTCGTCGTTACCTACCACCAATACCGTATTAAATGTCTAATTTCAACTAGGTAAGTCTGAGTTTCAAAAATAATATGTATGAACACACGCTTTGCTCTCAGCAAAGCGCGTTGGTATTTTGATACTTTCACAAAAAGACTTAACTCTTCAAAAATTTAGGTTACATTTTGGTATAATAATCGCTCGATGACGTCACCGTTTTCACAAAAGATTAGTTCGTGGTATTGTTCGAACTAGAAAAGGTTACATAATTAGTGCTTTGGGTTCAGTAGACTAGAAAATATAAATGCATGTCAAAATGTCGCCGCTACTTTACAAGTGTTACAAATAAATAGAAGTATTCGCAATATAATATATTATCACAACTATTTTAACTGCGCTCGGAAAAAGGGTGTGCTATAGGTAAGTTGTAAGGTTACCAGGCGTGCTTCAAGATTTGGACATACATTTGACTTGACCAAAAAATTTCAATTTACATCAAAATCAGTGCAACTGCTGAAAAGTCGAATCATTACTCGTAATTGTTGGTGGGTTTTACAACCATAAAAAAATTATAGCACCTATAATCACCCTGAAACAAAATACAAAATATTTCGTAGATAACTTTATAACTTACTGCCTAATAGGTCAAGAGACTCAAGAGGTACTACCGAGTAGAGCAATACACTTAACAGGCTAGTACCGTGGTATCTTATTTTATTTGCAAAATACGATGTGTACATTAGGCAGTAAGTAACAAAAAAAAATTCATAGTTATAACAATCATTAAGTGCAAATGACCAATTTTGATCAGTCTATAATCATAAGCCATGTAGGTAGTTACTTTAGAGTAACTACACTAAGTTCTTATTTTGTCAAATGCTACTAACAGGATACTGTACCTACGTAAAGATAATGCTGAACCTATCAAAAATGAATTTGGACATTAAATATCAATTTGGCATGCTATATTTAATACTTAGAAGCATGGAAAAAAACACTCATTTTATGGCATACCGTTATTGTGAAATACCTACTTTGGTATTAATGGGTACCTTCGTAATATTATATGTACATATAAATTACCTATATTCATTGCACGTACATAGATTTCTATAAAGCCTACGGCACAGCTTTAATTGGTTTCGTAAAGGCGTTAGGGTGGTCATTAGTGAGGAATCGATTTGTCCACTAAGTGCATACAATCAATGTTGACGCAACTCTACAATCATAAAAAGACGTAGTGGCAATTGATGCGTTCGGTGCATTCAGCAGAAAATATTGCAAAATTGGGTTGCAATTTCAAACGTCGCACATCAAGGCATTTAGTTCAAACCTTTCTCGAACTAAGTAATTCGACTCCCAAAACAGCTATTATAAAGCACACTGACCTTTTTGTCTAAAACGTCGTTCCGAGTTCAAATTTAACTGGCACAATTTTTTTGACGCACTGGCTGGCGAGAAAAAGATTGACACGCGCGATTTTGCCGGCAGAAAAACGCGGTTCTTTTTTTGAATGTAACGGTTGGAGCGAGTGGCCGGCGGAGCGGGCGGATGGTGACTGTCTCGGGGCTCCGGCCTGCGCGGGAGCCTGCGGATGCTACTTACTTCCACATCCACAAGTTCCACTTTAAAATGGACAGTAAGTAGGTGAAACCGCGTAGGTAGCTCGGCAGGTGGACAAAGGAGGTTACAGCTAGTGGACATTTGAATGAAGTGACTGAAACTGGCTTGGCTTAGGTAATATTTGTAATTTATGTCGAATCATGGTTAATTTTCGATCGTTCTAGGCATATCATATTTTCCTAGTTGGTTGGTGTTTGTGTTTGCTGAGCTCGTGCTCACTATAAAGATGCTGTTTATTGTTTAAGCCCCAGGAAAAGGACAGAAAGTAAGTAAGTACCTATTCGTTTCTAGTGTGTCTGACAAAAAGACTGAGACAAAACGAAATTAATTAGGAATTCTTAAAAGTTTCCATTCTGTTATGCATTGAATTAATTAAAAATGAATGTTTTGTTTTAAATCATACAGAAATGAATGTTTTGTTTTAAATTTTACACAGAAATGCGGGTCCAAATCCCGTGTGTGAACCCATCAACCAGCAGTGCAGCAGCGTCTGTGGTTATTGTTCCAAGATTAGGACAGGAGTTTCGACTTTGGGGGCTTGGTTCAGCGAGCTGTTGGAACTACACACAAAGAAGAGAATATAATATCATGACTTTTTGTAAATAACAACAATCAGAGTTATACAAACAAAACTAGACTATAGATAATATATTGTTATATCAGGAGATCTCGATAAATATATTTTATTAAGTTTCAGCATACTTTATATACATACTACATTACAAAACATGAGTGCTGTTACGTAAGCAATATTAATAAAACACTCGACTTAAAAACTCATCAAATTAAAGATACTTAATTACTTGTACATGTAAGTACATACTATTTTTACAATAACATAGTATTATTCAACTCAGAAACTATTCTGCCAACAGCTTTTTTTCTTCTCTTATTTTTTCCGCCCTCATTTTCATTTGAGTTTTATAGCTTTGAAAATAGAACCTCATGAAAAGGGCAAAGAAGGAGCAAATAAGAAAGAGACAGAAGTAGTGGAAGAAGCCAGGTATAGGACAAGGACTCCATTTTTGCTGGAAGTGAAGATTGGAAACCACCATGATGAACTGGATCTGAAAGAAAAGACCTCATCAGCATCATTAAAATATATAGAAATCCAGTCATGGGTTAGGTGAATGTTTTTATTCATAGATACTTAATTCTTAAGGCGCAGTTAACTAAAATGCAGTTTAATTTCTCTTAAAAAATAAATCATGTCAGTAATCAGTCATAATTCCTCCATGTAGGTATATTTGTTACTTTTTCACGGGAATGTAACTGAACTATTTTTTACGAAATTTGGTGTGAAGAAAGGATGTTATTTTGGATTAACACTAGGCTACTTGGTATGCCACAATTTCCATGGGAAACATTTTAAATCGAAGCGAAGCCCTCGGGCACAATTCGTTCAGGATATTATAGTGGCAGAAGTAAAGCAGAGCAAGATACACAACTAAATGAAAAAGTGGTCCTAAAAGATATGTGGAATCTGGCCTATACAGGTTTTTATATTGACCAGTGTAACTTGTGCTAATATTAGATAGGTATTTAAATCGCAATCTGCAAATCTTGACCGCACAACCAAATCTTGCTATGATATTATCATGTTTAAAAAAGAAAATATATTATTCGGCCATTAAATGTTTTCGCATTTTTGCTGTACTCGTACCATCAATATTCTATCAATCAATCAAATAGTATTCAGGAGCAAACTGAAATGATTACAAAAATATCAGCAACTTTGTAAGGAGTCATTCTGATATTCATAACTCAGTTTTATATTATTTCTGAACAATGCAAGGATTTCCTGATGAATGGGTTAAAAATTTTCTTTTAGGTAGGTTATTTACATGTCTACTATAAAGTATAATTGCAAATTTTTGATGGATCTTCGCTTTCAAATATAATTTTTAAATAAAAAGTAAAATGTGCTAACATACTAAAATTCTGTAGGCACAAATTAGATGATACCTATATCTTATTTGATTGTACTTTTCGTATGATGGATATTATATACCTAAGAAAGGAAATATATAAGTGCAAGTTAGGCAGTAAAAGTAAAGTTATAATAATTTTATACAGTGTGTTGTTTTTCGGACCCGACAAACTTTAAGGGTGGATTCTACGAGTAATTTCATCGAGAAAAAACCACTTTTTCTTCTTCTTTAAGAAAATCATATCTCGAGATTTAAAGGCTTACGGATATGAAATAAAATGGTTTTATCCGCAAAAAGTCATCTCTATCCAATAAAAATATCCACAACTGCAAAGTTACATAAAAAAAATAAATTCAAAGCAACTTTAAAATGGCCGCCATTTCTAGAATATTGAGATTTGACCCATATTCTATTCTCTGTGGGGGTGTCAGTACCTGCACCTGGCTCTCTCGAATGGAACCTTTGTGCATATCCCCAAGGTCTAAACTGCCTTCCTAAGCTTGGACCATTTCCCACCACGCTGGTCCACTGCGGGTTGGTGGGTTCACATATCTAGATGTGCTAAATCTAGATATGCAGGTTTCCTCACGATGTTTTCCTTCACCGTAAGAACGATGGTATACATTGTACTTAAATTCAGAAAAGAACTCATTGGTACATGTCAGCGCCGGGATTCGAACCCGCATCTCTGGCGTGAGAAGCGGGCGCTTACCCGACTGAGCTACCACCGCTCTCCGACTGAGCTACCACCGCTCTCAGACCTTGACCCCACATATGGGGGATTTTTACTCGATGAAATTACTCGTAGAATCCACGCTTAAAGTTTGTCCGGTCCGAAAAACAACACACTGTATATTTGATTTGTTCCGGAATCGTCTTAATACAGTCCATCCATAATGAGTATCGTACTTTTTTCATAAAACTAAATTCCAGACAGCATGATGGGCAAATAAGTTGCCGAAAAATAAAATATAAATTGGCGTTTCTCCAATAATTTTGAATCGAATGAGTGTTAAAATTATATAATTATAATCAACAAGCTACATGTAAACTTCCCATATAGCAATCGCACGCATACAATATTCTGCCATTACGATTTAAAGCAGGCTCGCAACTCGCAACAACTAGGTAGTTACTATCGGGCTTATTTTAATTTTTTTTATTTATTAAAGAAAGTTATATGTTAAATATTTAATTTCTGTTTTGTATACTTCATTAAAAACGTGACAGGATGCGGTGACGGGAACTACACCGACAAGAGCAAGGCTCTTAAATTTAAGAAAAATATAATTAATTAGGTTTTCCTTATTGATATACTTATAAAGGTACACCTACATATTCTAGATTTTTAGAATGAATTTTTACTATTTTTAGGTTTGAAGCTAATAACGGAATACTTAAAGTAGGTAGGTATATATTTCTATTTTATCAGATCAATAATTTCGTCTGAATAAAAATAGTCCTACGTAAACTTCGTCATATTGCCATTAAAAGCTTAAACTATGTTTAAGAATTGTTTGTTAGCCCTAAACATCTGTTTAATACTGTGTAATTATTGAATGTCCAGAAATCTAAGAAAAGACGTTTACATTACTCACCAGTTGCACGGTCGTCAAATGTTTCTTCCACCAGATATACTTCGCATAGTCCGGCCCTAGAGCCGCGATACCGTAGTACGCGTACATCAACACGTGGACGAAGCTGTTGATCAGTCCGACGACCACGAAGTTGTCCGTGGGATGGTACATGAGGTGCAGCCAGGTCCACGAGACCATGGTCGTGTGGTGATACAGGTGGAGGAATGTCACCTGGTTGTCCTTCTTGCGGAGCACAAAGAACACTGTGTCTAGCAGGTCTATGTGCTTCGCTATGAAGTAAGGCTTGATTTCATTTATGACCTGAAAGAAAATGGTGGGTGCTTAGAGTATATTATACAATACTCAGGGTGGGTGTGAGTGTGAGTGCCGTTGAAATAAGATTAGCTATTAGTAGCGCCAGTGTTTCATATTTTCATAGTGTCGATAGACGAGCGCATACATTTTGAGCGGCTGCACTGATTTGATCATGATACGTGCCCAATTATAATGACTCAAACAGCAAAACTAGTTGTATTCGAATAAGTTCATCCGTTTAAAGCGACGACATGGCCACAGGAAGTCAACATACTCTCGCTAAACTAATAGTATATTGCTTTTTATGCATCGAGGGTTAGTAAAATTATCAGACGCAATGTTTTGTTTTTACCTGCTGCAAGTCATCTCCTTTTGGACACCGCGTTGTTATAATTCCATGTTTCAGCATGTATCTAGCATACTGAAATATAAACATAACATTATAAATACATTGCATAGCAATAAACACATCAGATACTTATTGCTACTGCCACTAGGGCAGTTTTGAACCTAGTGACGAAATCTAGTGCCTATAAGTATTTTGTACAACCCACCATATATAATAGAAGCGGATAAGATAATTCGTGCAATATCCCGACGACTGCGAGATAGGAATTTTGACCGTCGCTCCGGGTCGTTCCTGTCTCAAAGGATATCCGTGGCTATACAGCGCGGAAATGCAGCTAGTATAATGGGTACATTTGAGCCAGGTACGACCAGGGGTGGCCTATTTTACTAGATATATTATTATTATGAATTTATTATTATATTTAATGTAATATTTTTGACGAAGCACGTTGCTGATGTTTCTATTCTAGTGATTTGACGATGTATATTACAGAAAAATCTATGTTTTTATTTTTATATTGACGAAGCATGTTGTGGATTATTTATTGTTTGAATTTTTATATTATTATTTTTTTTGCATGATTGTATTTTGAAATTATTTTAAATTACATATAATTATATTAAAAATAAACAATTTGAATAGAAGCGGTCGTATCTCAGTCGGATCCCTGATTCACAAAGGGTTACTTTATACTGACAATAAACGAACGAACGAGCTGTCGTGCAATTGGCACGTTTAATACAGCGAGGTTGAGTCGTGGCTCGCGCAGCAGCGCTTCAAAACTTCGTTTTTAGTCATATAGAGTGACCCCCTAGGTACTTACAGTCTTACACCGCCACATAGAATAGAATATAATAAACAGAAACAGTACACTCACAATGAAAACTAAATACACCGAGTAGGCCACTTGCAGCGCGTTGTACACTAGCAGCACAGTGTTCAGCTTGTACGGCTGTCGGGTGGCCATGAAGTCGGGCAGGAACACCAGGACTATGACCAGGTAGGCCACCAGCACGAAGAACAGGCCGAAGCCCGTGTCCGCGAGTGTCCATGCTTCCGTCGGATCTGGGACATGGAAAAAATGATATGGTCTACCGGGAAAATTGAACAATTTTCCGCAAGAAACATATACACAGAGTGTTGCAAAAGTACCAACTTATTTTTTTATAGAAGCTTTGTTTGTCACGTGACTAATATGAAAGAGCCAGGAATAGGAAGAGTCGTTTTTTCTGCATGTTCCTAAAAGTCCCCCTTTTGGTTTACTATAACACTAATTTTTATTCATCTATAAATTAAAGTAACAATGCATAAAGTTTTTAATTTTGTTTTACAACTATTGCGGGTACTATGCGTATTTCATTCTTAAAATTGACCTGTCTATGTTTTTAAGCTATGTTTGTAAACTAGCAAATTCAGCACAGTCAGGTTAGCTAGGTACCTAGGTGATTTTATAAAAAACATCGTATAAGTACTTAAACATCGATGAGACATGACTTGTCCATACCGAACTATAATAGTTCATTTCGTGTCCATAAATATTCATAAGATTAAGCGTCATCGCTGAATTAATTTATTACAGAACTGAATTACCAGTCGATTCGTCCGAAAACACTATAACCTGCATTCTCAGTCCGAATTTCTACACTTCTCTAGCAGTGGAAGAAAAACGCGAATTGCTGCACTACCTCCGCGCCATACAAATTCGTAAATATTTTGCCAGAACATTTAATAAAAATCCAGTTGACTCTCTGAACGACAAAGGTACTTACTGACGTTTTGTACGTTTCCAAAATTCTCAAATATTCTATCGTAGGACGTTTCCATTTTTACTACGGATTATAGTTTATTGTTCCATAAATTCAATAAATTGACACTGAGTAACTGGATGCACTTGAAATATTTTAGATCACATTCTAACTTAAAACAATAGTTGTTGCTATGAAAATCGGCCAGTGAATGCTTTCACACAAAATTAGAAATGGGAAGTTAACCAAATACGGAAATGAACTATTTAATCGAATTCCTTTGTATTGTAATGGGCCCTAGTGAAAATTTATTTAATGAGGTTCATGACTGTACTCTAACGTAAAGGGTGGAATTTATTAGTGAAAGTGGTAATGATCAACATATTTTCATGGTGTTAAAAAGGGTAGTACGCTGAAAGCGGGTGACACTCGATATTCATGAACACTTATTGTTAAAAAAATACGTAGGTAAGAATTTCCTAAAGTCGTTGAAAAGTTTTGAATTGAGAAAAATACACAAATTTTATAGATGTAATTTTGATTTTGATCATCAAAGTTATCCACCGAATGAAAATGAAGAGTTTTGTAAGTTTCATATCTACAAGTATTTAATATGCACTTTGCCACAACAGACTCATTTTTTTAAACGCTTAGTTTAAATTTAAATACCTAATAAAATCTAAATTGTTATTAAAGTTTATTGAAATTTGGTAAATAATTGATTTGCTCATTACCAATCTCCAGGTAGTGTGGTATTTTAAAAAAGCATACTAATGTTTACGTTTTGAAACTCTTGCTATGTTTAATTTTTGAAGTCACTGACGACTGTACACCGTTTCACCGGATAATCTGGGGACACGGGAGTGCCCCCACCAAGTCGAGCAAAAAAGCGGCACGGCCGTACCATCGTTTTCTCGAAGCAATTCAGGCCATTTTCGACCCCCTGTAACTTCGTTGTGGATAAAACTAGAAGACTGAATTTTCACTAACCATGCAGGCATTGTAAAGACACGGTATATTTCAAATTTCATTCAATTTGAACCAGTATTTATTTATTTCTTTATTTTCTATGGATAAACAACAGTAATAGACTATAAGTAACTTAAATTTAACATAACAGTAGTTTAAAAATCTCTCACTCACCGATCATAAAAATTCTAAGGCACTTCTAGCAGACCTAGAAGCTTCAAATTTGGAATATAAGTAGTGTTCAGTGTATGAATCAAGGGAAAACTAAAATATTTGGGGGCACGGTAGTGACCATGCCCACCAACTCGAGTAAAATTTTTCAATTTTGGTCCCTTGATAGGTACATAACTACTTAAATAATTTCATCATCATATCGTGCCCCCACCAAGTAAATTTAGGCGCACGGTAGTGCCCCTGCCAAATCGAGCAAAAATTCCCGTCATGCAAATTAAATCCGCAAAGGATGGATTACCTACCTACGGACAAAGCACATCAGGCTACCAGTGCTACCACTTATAGTCAAATTTTCTTAATGTACAATGAACTTTGTGTATTGGAAACTAAGGTTGAAATTTAATTGGGAAAATTTGATGCAGTACGAAGTATCAAAGTTACGTTTATTCATTACGTACATTACGTAGCCAAAAATAAAGATTCTTGATTCTTATCTCAAGTTTGCGATTTATGTAGGTATGTAGGTACCTACCAAACTAAGTTAACGCACCTAGAAGGTACCGAAAAGAAAATAAAGTAGAACTGTCTACAAAATACAAAAAGAAATGAGATCCCATCAAAAACAATACTTGTCAAAAAAAACAAGTCTCGTAATACGTAAATAATTAAAAAAAATATTTAATGCGATGACCAAGTCAATATATTTATATAAAACATTTTTAAGTAAAGATTTTTAAGTTTGAGATGCGTGCGGGGATAAGACTTGGTATTACATGGATCTCACAACTTTTTACCGTAGAACAACCGAGTTACGAGACTTGGTTTTTTTGACAAGTATTGTTTTTGATGGGATTGATTTATCAAAACCCTTATTCGATTGGACTAAGGTTGGATTTTGTTAGTTTAAGTCATGTTATTTGATGAAACGCTCTATACATACTAAATTACCATAAAATATTACCCGTATATGTATAGAGAATGTTGCAAAAAGGGTACAGTAGGCCCAAAGAACATATCTCAGCTAGCTATTCCGTAAGAAACGTTATCACGGCTTTCGTGATAAGAAATTTTAATACCCATACTAAAAGACAAGTGTGTAGAGAATCGCAAATTTATCAAACTGAAACAAAAAAAATTGTGTTTAGTTTGATCACCTGAGTCACCTGAGTCCTGAGTCCTGTCCACTCTCTCACTCACTCACTCACACCCTTTTCTAACACCCTGTATATATTATGTACTAGCTGTTCCCGCGCGCTTCGATTCGCCTTAAAAAGTTTTCCCGTAGGAATTCCGGGATAAAAAGTAGCCTATGTTCTTTCCCAGGGTCTAGACCGTATGTATACCAAATTTCATTCAAATCCGTTCAGTAGTTTTGGCGTGAAAGAGTAACAGACAGACAGACAGACAGACAGACAGACACAGTTACTTTCGCATTTATAATATTAAAGTAAGGAAGTTAGGATTGTAGATCTGTCTGCCTGACTCGCAGTTTTGTAGCGTTGCTATGAGATGTAACTTATGAAAAGTTAAATAATTTGAAATAAGACTTTCCAGAAAAAAAAAAATATACTTACCTAACTATACATCATTCTGTTCAAGGAGCTTCACAACTATCAGTCTTTGGCCTACCTCATCACGCTACCTGTCTATAAGGCCGTCGCGTCGGTCCAGCCACCAGGAGGGTAGTTCCACGCTATATTTCATGGATGTTAATATTTATCTATCTGTGTAGATATACACATCAGGTGTGCGATACCCACTATTACAGGCTCTGCCTAGCTTGGGGTCGGAAAGCCGTGTGTGAGATGTCTCACATATTATAACTATGTATAACGCTGAATAAGACCGAGATTCCCTTGCACCGTTCAGCTTTTGGGGACAACCCACAACAAACGCCAGAGGTGACATATTTCATCAACAACATTGTGCTGATGCGTAAACAAAACACTGTAAACAACTGAGAAATTTGCGCCATTTCTTCGTTATCACAAATACAGTAAAGAATCCGTAATGGAAAACTGATCCTCAGACATTGAGAGGTTACAAGACTTCAGGTAAACATGAACATTGTTTAGTGAACGGTGGGACTTCAAGCTGACATGACCGTACTGGCTGAGTAGGTGACCATATCATCTGGCCAGTTGTGGTCTTGGGTTCGGTTCGTTGTAGTGAGTGTTGACGGCAGCGGCGGCGGCGGTGAAGAACATATTGTCGCGGATGGTGTTTCATATCTACGAGATAATGATCAGGTAATTTGTCTTTGATTTTGGATATACAGTGCGTTTTAACGGTGATTCCGTGCCTTCTACGGCCCTATACCTATGAGCCTATATGGCTCAGACAAGAGACAAAGGGTATCTTATACTTAATTCAATATAGGTACTTCTTACTCTGATTCAGCATTTAGTTTTTGTCACCGTAGTGAAACAGACAGATAACAATTTGTTCTTTGACAGAGAGGGACAAAACAGTTCAATAGCTAAAGCGTCCAGTAACTTTTTTATGAATAAGGGGGTTAGTTTATTGCACATGTTATAAATGAGCCTGTATTCCTTATCGTAAAATTACGCATAGAAAGAAATTGGGTAAGTTAGTAAGTACTTACATAAATTATTTATCCATAAGATATAACAGAAATATTTATTAAGACTTGGTATTTTTTGCAATTTACATAGTATTTCTATGTGCCTTATTTGTATAAAACTAATAATTGCATATTACTTATGCAATTACTTGCATGACACCTGGATGAAACCGGAAACGAAATAATAATATTTTTTTATTAATGCACATCATTAATAAAAAAATATTAGAGCTCTACTATGCTCAGAAACAAATCGAAGCAAATCCCCAACCTTAAAGAAAACCATACTTTTTAATGACCTACCTAAATACAGTTAACCCTTAATAAACAATTTTAGAACATGTGTTACCTAAAATGCATTCTAAACCGTCCTATTGTTTCTTTTTCATAGACAGCCATGGTCATTATCATAACCCACCATACCGTCGTTTGTAGGGCTAAAATACTTCAGAATACCTCCCATCTCATTACGCTCAGACCCTCTGAAACGGATGTGTAAAGTCAACTTTCCTCACAAACGTCTCGGCAAGGCGCGTATCCTGGCATCTCGTTTAACAGCCAACAATCACTTGCAAGTCCAGCTGGTTAGGACACCGGCACACCGGGGGCGATTGAGAAACCTCCGCCCGTTCGCCCGCTCTGTTCTCAGTCTTCGACGAACCACGGCCTCATTTGAGCCACTCCCGCGCACCGTGGCCTTCGCCCGACCTTCGGGTGAGTACGTTGCGTCACATTTCACTATAACTGCGGCCTTGAGCTTTGTGTGTTGCCATCTTTATTTGCATTTATTAATTGCATTTTTTATCGATCGCGCGTGGACGTGACGCGTTGTTTTGTTTTTTTTTTGTTGAGGTAGGATAATCGTGAACCTTATACATAGAGGGCTCATTGTATCTAATCACAGTTTGCAATAATCATGAACGAAATACGCACAAAAAAAATGAATGCAAGGAAGTCTCCAGCTGAAAATATCTGAGTTTTCAGGATTTTAGGTCGCGATTTGTATACAGTAAATAAAGTATAGAGTTTGTTTCGGTTCGTGGGTCATCTTTCTAGCCAAGTAAAATATACAATAAAAACACCAGATCCAATGCTATGATGTGTAGGTATAGGATATCAAACTTTTTAAAAAGAACTTTGCCTACTCCTCCATTTTATACTGTGGCTTTGTTAACGTAATCTTAATAATAACTGATGTTTTTAACAACAAATATAAAAATAAAATATATAAACACTCACACCTCGTACTAATGTACTCCCTTGCGGGGTAGGCAGAGGTGCATTGCTGTTCCCCCCCTTTTCGCCAGTGTCTATGTTAGTCCCAATGTAATAGGGGGCGGGCCTATTGCCATTTTACGGGCACATCCAAGACCCGAGAACAAATATCTGTGTTTAAACAAATATCTGCCCCGGCCGGAAATCGAACCCGGGACCTTCGGCACAAGAGTCAGCGTTGCTAACCGCTGCGCCATCCGGTCGTCAACAAATACCTACATTAAAAAAATATCGAAATATAGATTTTTTTACAATCCGACCATTTTAAATACATATAATTTTTGCGTACCTACAATTGGATTTAATTTGATTGGTAATTATAAAATTCCAACCACAACTTTTGACTTGGCCTCCACAGCTATAAATTGTTCACCGTTTCTAAGCATGCATAACTAAGGAAATTAAGGATATTGCCTAACTTTACGTAGTTAAGGAATATTCCATTGTTAATGTATTGAAATAAATAACAACAGTTTCATGGGATACTTATATTATCATGTGTTACATACAGATGATATGTATAATATGCATTTTGTGTTAGTTTTTTTAGGAAATCTATTATTCGTAAGGCCGGTATTACGAGTATACCCGTAGTTTTCAGTTACTCAGTATGTGCTAGATAAGATTATAACTATTGAATCTACGAAACAATATATGAACAAACAAAGTTTTATATTATAAAATAATATATAAAACAATAAATATAGTATGTAGAACATGATTTTAGCCGCTGTAGTTTACACTATAAAGGCAACGAGGCATTTCATCGTCAGCTGTCGGCTTGCGTAAGGCTCCGGCGGCTCGAGTCGACGACATTGACAGTTGCTTACACTCACCTCTATCGATTACCCCAAATATAGGAAACAACATTTTTGTGAAATATGTTAAAATGCGTCTTAGGCTGTGGGTAGAGGCTTCGCTTGGACAGTCAGGGTTCACTACATTAATTCGATTATTTTTTTTACGATTATTTTTTTTATTATGAATTTCTACTGCCGATTTATTTACAAATCCGAATTTAAAGTTTCCGAATAAAGAAAATGACTTATAGGTAGGTAGTTAAGTTTTATCAACTATTCGTCATTTTGGTTATTTGGTTTAAACAACAGATTTATTGGAATGTATGAAATTCATAGTTTTAAATATCATCATTTTTATATTCATAACAAATAATTCTGATAAACGTAGTGTACTCGGGTACACACAACACAATGACAAAACAATGATAAACTGAAATGAGCCATGTCAAATACGCATTAGGCATGTAAACAAAGTAATATTTGGGTAAGTACCTAGTTGGTCATAATGCCATAAGTAGGTATTATATTCCAATACCATTTTTTTTTCGGCGTGACTATGCTGGCTGCTGTTAGGTCTAAGCTTAGATTAACAAAATACGGTAGAGTTTCAGCGCAAAAAAAACGTCTCGGTAAATAAAATGATACCTCACTTTTTGAGTGAGCTTAGTTCGGTTTCAAGAAAGTGAATAATATGCAAACACACGTCACAATGCATTAAAAAGATGTAAAAATAACTGCCGAAAACGCAATGCACCTTTGATCCTTCCTATCAATACCTTTTTAATCATATTGCTAGGGTCTCAGGTCAGACTTTATAACTAACTTGCTTCATAGATCTTGCCCAAGAAGGAGTATACCATCGACTTACTAATCAAGAAAGCTTTTTTACATGTACTTACTTATATTGTTTTCTATATGTAGGTAGTACATGTACGGTCATGTCCAGAGAAACCTGACCCCCCTCTCATAGTAACAATGCTTCTGAGGGGGGTCAGGTTTCCCTGCCACTTAATGTACTAATGTACTTATTTATATTGTTTTCTATGTGTAGTATCTTATGATTAATGAGTGTACTCACTGAAAGTTACAAAATTCATAATGGATTTTACAGCTCGCTTTGCTAAATAACAAGGTTGTAGTGGTAGACATTTGTCATATGATTTGTTTCACAATTTATCTAAGGTTGTCCCAATGGTGAGTGTAAGTAGCGTTTCATTAGCGTATGCTGTTAACAGCACCTTGCTATGTTTGACTTCTTATTATTAAATTATATGGGCCATCTCAAGTTTTTGTAATGTTTTACAAACGCATCAACTGAAAAAAAACTGACGGTGTAATAAATTGTGTAGCGGTTGTCTGAGATTCTAAAACTTTACAGGGATGAATTATCATTGTTACTGAAAATTTACATAGCCCATTCAGTTAACGAGAACTTTGGGTCATTGAATTAGGTAATTTTAGTTTTATGTGAAAGGCCGTAAATTTGCTCAATAAATGATTGTTTGTAGTCCAATAAAACGATTATAAATACCTACCTCAATAAATTCGACATTTAAAATGCCGCCACCGCCGCCGTTTGGTCAGTGGATCTAAAAGACGTGTGTGAAAACAAACGGACCATATTTAATAATAATCAATAATTGTCATGCCATTCGCTACGGTAGCTAACGAACTAACCGCAGCATACTCGTCAATAGATAGAGGAATGATATGGTGAAATAACAATCTCCGTTGCGAGACTTGCTAAAGTTGGCAGTTTTGCAATTTTATTGCGATTAGTTTGTCTCCGCGTGTGCGTGAAGGTCATTGACAGATTTTGAGCAGATGAAGAAATAGGTCAGTAGGCTCTACTTCCTATGTTTATTCGTGATATTAATATAATAACCCCGGCTCTATCAGTCGATTACTCAATACGCAATTTTAGCTCGAAGAGATACATTTTACGATATAATACCGGTTTTTATTATAATATTTAATATTGTTTTGGTAAGCGGACGTGTACCTACCTAATGTATAAATATCTTCAATTTCACATGTTTAAAATATTAAAATAGGTTTCATCAAAAAAGAGCCAGCAATTCGTCCTCGGTAGTTCGCCAGGTGGCTGTCGAAGATTTAAATGACTAACACAGGGTGCTCTCGACATTGAGTAAAAGGCTAATTTTATCGAGTTCAAGGTGGGCTCATCAAGTCATCAGACATAAATTCTTCTTTAAAGTAAGTATGAACTATGTTGTGAAATCTAAAAGTAGGTACGTAATCTAGCCTTTGTTAGTATAGTCATAAGTATGTCTTTGTATTGATTATTAATAAGTAAGTAAATTGCTTTTGCTAAAAGGATAAAATACATATCATGATGCATATTTAAATTTTTTGTCATTATACGATAACCTCACCGGACAATAAGTACTTTCGGAGTTAGTTGAAAAATCTCACTAATTACTATTAAATTAAGGCGAACTAGTTGACCTCTCATAGTGGAAGTCGGAAGGAAGTAGTTAGGTTTCTAATTTTTATTATGTGCGCAGTTCAATTAATCAAATGTATGTAATTAAAATTTGCCTATTCCTTAAAGTAGGGCCACTTAACGTTAATTTAAGGTACTTTATGCAAATGTACGAAAATATCAGGTGAAAATGTTTAAAACAGCACTGTTCTAGACTTGTTATTGCTAAGGGAACAGAAAGTAACCATTAATATTTTCAGTGAATATGTTATTTGCCCAAAATATATATATTTATATAATATGTGCATACATACGTAAGTACATATATGCAAAGGCTACTAGGTACATCATTGATCAGTTTATTACTTACCGAAATCTAATTAGATACAGAGTAGACGACTAAGTTAAATGTATTTCATGCAAGTACAGTAAAATTAACTCTCAATTGCAACAACCTTAACGAATTGCTATGTACGAAAGTGACCGCTTCATATTCGTCCATACAAGTTTAAAAACAAGTCTCATTTAAAAAGCCGAAAGTGTAACAAAGATCATAGCAAGGCCGGATAAAGGTCGTTTAAGAATTACAGATTTAATCAAGAAAAGACAGGTTGAAAAGTGATGAAAATAATACGAATGTAGGTAGGTGTGAGCGGCCTTGACCAAGATATGCAGTGGCCGGTTTCAAGATGGATCTGTGCAGGAATTTCGTAGCGGACACCGATCGATGTGACGTGTCGACTGTCGAACCACTATTCGACACTCGTTTGTTTTTTACGCGATGTTTTATGCCTTAATTATTTAAAGAAGAGAATGCACTTTGTTCCATGCCTGTGTTTGTATTACGACAGAGAAGTAGAGTCTGTTAGTGTAAGTACTTGTGTTTAATGGTTCGTACTGATCTGCAGTATTTTTTTGTTTATGGGTATAATTTTTCTTCGTGTGTAACAATAGATGTGTACTAGGGCAGATTAGATGTAAATCGTAGATGATCTTTGACAAACAAGATGATTGTCGGTGCAAAAGAAAAGTCTCGAATTGGTTATCAAAGTTAACTATATATTGCTGAGAATGCGCGGGGCGTATAATATAAAATTACAATATTTACCTACTTTATTTGGTCCGAATGAAATCTCAATGTGACACCTACTACTTGGTGTCCCCCATGGCCTAAGTACTTAAATTCTTTCGGCGTTGAACGTCAGAAACTTTTAAGGTAAAGTAAGTTTTCTCACATTCGTCTAGAAAACGTAGCTACATGTGTTTCGCCACTGTGTCGACCGGATCAGTGGAGTTGCCTCACCCGACTCGCAACTGTTGGCATTTTCCGAGACGCTTCTTTTGACTATTGATCGCAATTATACGAGTAAAATAGGTAATAATAGTATGAAACCGTATACCTTAAATGATATTGTCAGTGAAATGTGAAAATGGATAAAAATACCTACGAGTAGGTAATAGTTTTCTCTGTCTATGTAGCATTTTCTCGCGAACTGGGTTGATTAGTAACAACATTTTGAAAGATTGATTTTTATTTGAACACAAATACACTGACACGTTAACTTATAACACACCTATTTTTGCATAGGGGGTTAAACATATATAGAAGTATTGGATGTATTATAAGAATTAATCCCGTTTATAGCTGGAGAATTAATTAAAATAAAAGCGTACCTACATATCCAACAAAATCATAAGGTTATCCACGAAATAAACTTTATTTACGATGCAATGTTAATAATTTGGTAATTGAATCCAACCCAGAATATTCATCATCATTGAGGACTTTCAATCGGAATTATTACTTAATTATACACCATCTTGAAAATATATGATGTGGCCTGTGTGCGGTCTACAGAGAGGAGGTAAAATCTCTAAATGTCATATAAAAATAGAGTCTTAGTTAGTTTTAATAATATAGTAGGCTATTATTAATGAATTGCTAATATAACTCAGTATTGCAAAATACAAGGCGGCCCTCTAAATCATGATGCAAACGAAAGTGTTATAGAGGATGTCTTCTATCGTGTATCAAACGAATGTCCGTTTGATCCACGACTCCCAATTCACTTTTTTTGATATCTTAAAAATAGGCAATTAAATCCAACCTAGCTACTTTACAGCCTGCCCGCTGGGGACCTTAGACAAGTGTTTGGATGAGAAAGTCCATGTCCAGTAGAGGATACTAGGTATAAGTACAGTATATTCCGGGGTGATAGTGAATAGTAATTTATAGTACCGATACAATACCTCACCATGGGATTTCCTATTGATAAAGTCTCGTTCTCGTTACATCACGTCTCCAAGTTCATGACCAAGCCATAATGCAGCCGCTTCTCACGCTAAGAACAAAGAGCTTACCGGAAATACACTCCATACACGTTGTATTAATATGAAGTATTGTATATAATGAGGAAAGATTTGTGTGTATGTAGGTTTGTGTAAACGAAAAATGCCATAAAGTTGGTATTTAACCGTATGCTAAAAAGTCTTCCTCCACTGTTCAAAATCAAAAATTATTATATTGCTATTTTTTTTCCTGCCCCCGTATTTTGTAACTCCGAGTGGGGTTGGTTGGTATAAAATGGCCGACAACTTAGAGCATTATTAATTAATAACTTTTTACTGACTTATCTGATTTCACAAACGTTTATGTTGAATGTATAAGGATATATTGGTAGGCTTCTTGCATATTTCTTTCACTAAGATTTTTGGTGTTTTCGGTTAATAAGTCTCTAAGTTGATACCAATTATCACCGGTTGCCAACTCTTAAAAAGTTACAAAATACGGGGGCAGAATGGTATAATTTCCACCGGAAAACCTTAGAAGGCGATGTGAAGCTCGCGTGCAAAAGCTAGTCTTACTCACAATGATAACAGAACCTTCGCATCTCTTACGTGACATCAAAGTTACCTTGGCTCAAAGTTTACAAAATGGCGTATTTAATAAAATATTAAATTCGCAACTTTGTCAACCAAGGACAGAGATTTGATTATGCTAAAAGATATCTTATGACAGCTCAAACATAGATTTGGACGTGAGATTTTTGTTAAATAAACTACTAACTACTATTATTGTTGCTTTTGTATTACTTCAATCTCTATTAAAATGTACTATACCTACTCGTACAATTACAAAAATAAAATCAAAAGTATTACGATGTAAAACAATAATATAAGGGTACGATATTACAGTCTCTTTTTTCCCTTTTTTTAACTCATCCAGTTGCTTACAAGTACAACCAAAGGGCACTAAAAGCATAACTCACAGCTTTAAACAATGTTTACCGCCAGGAGGCGGCGGCGGCGGGGCGAGCAATACCATCGATCATGCAAGTTAAGCAACCTTTGCATCGTCCGAAGATGGACCGCGCGCCCACCTGCACATGACCAATTAAATGCGACATGCCTTAAAGTTTTTCACTTTTATCTCTGCTGGTTTGAGCGTGATATACGATGTACGAATTTTATGTATCTTTAAACATCTGTTTATCTCCTGCGCATCAAGTTGTGAAGAGGTCGTCGAGTTACCTTCTTGTTCCTTCGTGTCAGTGTCGTGAGTGCTCATTTAGCTATTGTCATGTATTTTTGCATTAATTTATGCTACTTATAATGAATTTGTCAAAAATATTTTATACATCATATTAGACAGTCACAAAGACTTTGTGAGATAATATATCATCCAATATAATATTTTACGACACATTAAATGTGTTAAAACTTAAGATTACCGTCAATTTACCGGGAGGAGCAATCTTTAGCCGGCTAAACTTAAGTCAATCCGCAGTCTCCCGGGAAAAATGTAACTACCTAGATATAAAATTCACATACAATATTTATCAACAGTCTACATATTGTACAAGTTCATCAGTGTCTTAACAGGCTACTTTCAAGCCCAAATGACGCTCCTGCGAACAAGTTAGTAATCGTACATATTTTAGTAAGTTGAAGAAAATAGTTCTACCCGTTGCCGAAATTTCAAGGTTCAATCACTTGGCGGCAAGAAATTTGTCAGTATGATATGAAACCGGTGCGTCCAAGGTCCGACATGACTCTCCACGCGAGGACTCGAGGAGTGCCAGTGCCTTGAACTCTTTCATCAAAATATACAACACGCTTTACATTGCTTATTTAAATATACAGATGGGCCGTTCAAGTTTAGAAATAACACATTTTCTACAGTAATTTTCAAAATACACTTACGAGCATAGAAAAAGTTCCAGTGACTAAGGAACGTCAGTGGCAGGTGGAATTTTTGTTGCACGTGAGTGTGTGATTTACTTTTATTTCAATTCAGTAATATTGCGTTTTCTTGAATAATATTTTAAAAAAATGACTTAATAACAATCAAATTATTTTTGCTATTATTATTAATCAATAAGAGAATATAAATTAATAAGAGATTTTACTATCCAAAACTATTTTGTTAAATGTTATGTTACTACCTAAAAGGTAGTCAAGTCATTTATTTCTAATCAATAGAAAACTACAATCTATCCTATTAAATTAACATTCAAAGTGTTCATCATGAATTTCATTATTTTGGTAATTAATGCATATACATATGATAGATATGCCTTATCAATTTTTCATATTATTTACTAATATTACTCAGAAATTTTAAAAGTATAAGCAATTACTGCAATGAAATAATCATAATTTAATCATAAAGTCATTGAATAAGGATACTAACATGTAAAACTCATCATAATTTAAATAGAAAAACAACAGTTTTGTAAATCGTTCATATTAGTTAGTAAGACTGAGGATATCAAAGTGGACTTTGATTTGGCCGCAGCGGTCATGGTCAAACAAAAGTCTGCCCAAAGTTCATCAAAATGTTAGGCACTGGATAAAGGTTATAACAGTAAAATCTAATAAATTGAACTTCAAAACATATCATAAAAAGCTCGTTTTTAACAGCGATTGTAAGTTTGAAAAAAATACTATAATGACCATAATAATCCAAAAATAAATCATACCATGTCAGGTCTGAAACATTGCCTTTCCCGAAACTTCTATCGTGCGTCATCTAAACTTACTGTGTTTTGTTTTTTGCATGTTGTTTAATTTTGATATATGTTCAGAATTTCCAAATTTAACTCTAATATTTCAGATGTCCAAATTTACACCACAAGTCACGAATTTGTACTCACAATAGTTTTTTGCTTCAGAACGTCAGAAGTCCTTAATTATATCACAAAGAAAACATATCATTTTGTGGCATTTTATGACCATAACAATGATTAAAAGGCGACGCAAGAAGAAACGGCGTCACATCGGAATATCCCGTAATAGAAGTACCGTAGATTACACTTATTACAAAAACGTTTCATTCATTAGTGTGACCATAACATAATCTTATGTGAGTACATAGTTATGACGCCTATCATATAGTTTTAAATATGAGCAGAAGCATAATTATAATCGGGTATATTGTTTTAAATATGGGCACATAATTAAAATTGATAATAATAATATTTAATTCATAAGATTTACAAATAAATGGGTGTTCAATTAGATTTGTTCCTGAGCTTAGCTGTAAGAAAAAGGTTTTCCAATGGAAATTTCGTTGTCACTACTCCTATGAACAACTTGAAACGAAGATAATACTTGCATATAACCGCTTAACTTGAAACATGTGTACTGACAAACCACAATGTCCTATAATTACTGCTGAAGTACAGATCATTACTTATATATTATACTTCATTGACTTACCCGCAGTGTTTTTCCCCTATTCCGATCCCATTGTGAAGTCACCAACCTTTGCTACTTTATTAACCTGTTTGTTTTTTGTTACTTTAATCTTCCAAGCGATCGTCAAATTTTAATTTGTAGGGCTATCATTTTCCCTGTATATTTTATCATTCACATGTTTTCAAAAACGTGACTTTCTTAGATAATAATAATAATATAATAATATGCGAGGACATCTCACACATGGTAATCGGGCCCCAAGCTAGGCAAAGCCTGTAATATGGGTATCGGACTGCCGATATATCTATGCAGATATACATAATTATTACATAGAGGTAGGTACCTAGTAGATATTTCTGGCTTAAAAATCATAATTTCAACTGGATTGCAGTAACCCACTTTGAACTTGGCCACTGTAATTACTATCTTATTACCAGTAAGAAGTACTTTTTATCATAAGTCTAATAGCTTTCATTAAGGTAAGTTAGGATATTATTAGTTTTGACCAATTTTGTGGTACTAAATATTAAGACAACACACATTTTTTGTCTGCTTGAAGAAGGTTCTGGAACTCTAATAATTGAGATGTTTACATTCTGTTTGCTTCAACCACACGTTTATTCAAATGACATCAGGCACGAAACCGTAAAAAAACCCTAGGTATTATATGTTTATGTCGAAGAATAAATTGTATTTCTTTGACGAGGTTAAATAATAACCACACCTCCTTTACACTGTTTAATAAAAACGTTTCCTTTGTTTTCAGGTAACTATATACCTATAGAGAAACAAGTTAATTGGGATTGACTTATGTAGGTACTCTAACAGAGAAGTTACACAGTCGAAGAAATCAAAGGTAAGTGACAGCAGTTTTTCGCCTATTCACGCCGCTAAGCATTGTTTTCAGTATTTTTTCATGTTTACTTACATATTCACTTATTATCAACAGTGACTAATAATTATTAATTTACAAATCTTCTGTTATATAAAGCTGTAGTTATACATTGTTTTTCTTTCAATGTGTATTTAAAATAATATAGTCACAACTTATCTTGTATATTCTTGGCCATGTTGTATTTAGTTGTACACACTTAGTTATTACATTTCAACGCACTTATCTATCCTTTTTAAAATAACAACATTTATAAGACGAAGATATATAATAATTTTTAAAAAGGCATAGAAAAAAAATTAATTAAAAACGTTCAACCAAATCCTTCCAGAAAAATGTATCTTCGTCTTACCTCTATACTTTCTCAACTCTACTTCTTTCTGCTTGTAGGTCCAGTTGTGTAGCACCGAAATGATATTACACGTCCTAGTGTACTGGACATACTTTATAGCCTACACAGTTCTGTTGGCCATCGCCGGTCTCTGGTGCTTTGAGGAGTGCAGCCTGACTGAAGAAGAAGAATACATCTTCAGGAACACCTACGGTGCCATGCTATTTTGAGCGTGACGTGTATTGTAAGTTCATTATGTTTAAATACTTATTTTATTTTATTGCTATCATAAGAGACGCCTTACTATGTAAGTACCTTAAATACGTGCCTCTGCGTGCGGGTGCGTTATGAATGTAGATAAACGTCAATTTGTGATAAATACGGCTCTGTCATTGGTGCAACGCTTTTCGTTTCTGTCTCAAACACACTTTAATCAGTAGCGATTGTGGGATTGTTTCTATCAATAACGTCAAAACGACCTTTGTACCATCAGTATTATAATTCACGCATATATGCTAAACTAAACTTTAAAGTTCACTCGGGATTTAGTAGAGAAAGGTTAAAGTAATAAATTGTTAAGGCAGTTAACTAGTATGGTTCTAATAATAATATGACGCACGCATGATTTCCAGTTCAAAGTTAAATTTATTCATGCTGTTTTGTTTTTTTTGCTAGATTCCATAGGTTTTAGTGGTTTTACCCACCTATTTATTTTTTACCATAACCTGATATCCGGGATAGTTGAACCTTGACAGTTTAATCATATTCATAATTATTATTATTATTACCTAGTACCTATATTTATCCATGGTGATGCCTCATGAAGGGGGAAGTACCACAAATTTTGAACAACGGGCAGTTTATTGAACTGAATCCATGGCATTTCATGAAATGCCCGTTGTTGTCCGTAATTACCGGTCGAATAGATAAATAGGTAGGTATATAGATAAATTATATATTTACCGAGCACAATACATACACAGGTCACACGTAAAGATTAGGTACATTAGTTAATGATAAACACACGGCATTATAATATTACAGACAGACAGTAAGACGTTAAGATATAGACAAGCAACAAGTATATTTATCATGGTAGCAAAAGGGTTCTTACTCAGCATAATGTTAGGTATTATTATTAATGCTATTTGGTATAAAAATTAAGTGCTGGTGATTATAAAATTTTCGTTGCGTTCCCCTGAGTCATCTCTCACGATAATTTCGGAAATCATAGTCGCGAATGCCTGCAATTTACCTAATTAATTAACTTAGGAAAGGAAATCTAAAGAGTCCTTGTTACCAAACGCACTTTCGTAATGAGAAGGCCAAATGAGTAAAGGATTGAATGATACGTTACTGTGCGATGTTAAAAATAATTAGTAAACAATTAAATAATTACGATTCGGTGTTTAAACAACTAGGTCTTAATGAAATGAAGGAAAGGATATGATATAAAGCCTATATTTCTCACAGATTTTTGAGAATACCGTAGTTTTTCTTATAAATTCACAACCTACATAATATATGAAGAATGTGAAAAATATCATTTAAATTCACACTGTTATGTATTGGTAGCATATTATAAAAAGTATTTTAGGTGTAATATTTATTTCAAACTACTAACTTTTCCGGAAGCTTCGCTTCGCCTAAAAAAGATGGCCTTTTTCTGTCATCCGATTTTTATAAATACCAGCACAAATAATAAAATTGAAAACCAATATTAGCCCAAGCAGTCGTGTACTGAATTGTTATTCCTTCCCTATTGAGTTTTATAAATAAAGATTGATCTATATTATAAAAAAATATTTATATGTCAACAGGAAATCTATTCTAAGTTACGTAATATATATTTACGAAATGGTTAATTCGATTCATCTGTTACTTTTTCCTTCACCTTTATTTGAAGTCACAATCAACACGGTACATAATGTATTGCATTATTTATAACCTCTAACTGCAACTATTAAAACTAACATTTAAGCAGCCTACAAACCCAATATTCCCATCTTTAATTTGAAAGATCATGGGACCATATATAATGTTTAATTAATTCCTAGTCGGAAATTTAAATCAACGTGTTAAGCTTAGTTTGTTTACCACGATCGCATACTATGTACAAGTAGGTACTTTATTTTATTTTCTTTTTTTAGGAAAACTTTACTAAGTAATTACAATAATCTAAAAAAAAATAAAGATAACTTAGGTCTAACAAGTTTCCACCTTTAGGTAAAACATTACTTGCGGAATTTTCTTTCAAATTTTCTTTCGTTTGACGTCAGTAGCTGTTATCTATCTATAGGTAGCACCTGTGGGTTGTGGGTATGATTTTAAACAACTATTAATGTATGTATTGTATATTGTTGATGCTTTCATACGTATATATAAAGTTTCGAACTTTAATATTTTGAATAACATGTGTACGGCCAAGTTAACCTTTGTCGATAGAGTTGTTAAATGATAGACATGACAAAATAATACCGATGAATAGTTTTAACTAAATTAATGACTATGCTTTATTAGGCCTTAAGTAAAAAAGCGTAATTCGAATCAAAATATGTTAATAATACTTCTGTCACAAGAAAATTGTGGAAGGCAGAGTGTGCCCATTCTAAAATTCAAAAACGTAGACGGCCTTTGCAGGAAGGCCGCCTACCCCCACTTTCATGGAATTTCCCAGCCTTTTGATTGACCCCCACTCGGTTTGCCAACAATTACGACACAAAGTCGTCCTGCCGTTTCGCTTAATGCCGCCTCTGCTACTTTCAGTAGTCTATGGCATCTCGTGCACTGAGGAATGGGGCAAACCTGTTAATATCATTATAGTCGTAATCACAACTCGTATATATGAAAATTGTATTTGAATCTTCGTTTCAGTTGGTAGTGAGCCTTTTCCTAAGTGGCTTTTAGACCTCATTAATTATTACAAAGGATTTGAAGACGTTTTTCTCAAACAGTTTTTTATGGTGTGTTCAGTGTTTGCAAGATGTTAAGGGGATTGTGTTCCAACAGGAGGACTCTACTTGTTTGTGTTATGTAAATTTGGTAGAGACCGTGCCCTTTATTTAAAGGATATACAACCGATTGGTATAAGGTATGTAAGCTATTGTGTTATTATACTTTCTAATGTTAATTGTTTTTTTTTTAATTTAAATATTAAATAGTATTTATCATGAAATAAATAAAAAAAATCATATATCTGTAGATGGCACCATGGTTGGGGCAAGATGTAAGATTATTTAATCCCTGTAAGTTATTTAAAAAACGAGAATATTGTGTCGAAATAAAATAATAAAATAAAAAAATCATAAACATTTCATCGCGATACCTAATGGATACTATACAGCGATATTATTGTATATCAGAGTTTATAGATATTTAATTAGGGAGTTATTATTTTTATTTCTATACTTTTATAAGTACAGGAAGCTGTGTTTGAGTGCATAATAAATAAGTTTAGAATATTAATGATTGTAGTTGTTAATAGGAAAACCAGTATTTTCTGTCTGATCACTGATTATACAGTGACAGGCTAGTATTTACTGTATTTTTTCTAATAATATTTATTTTTATGCATGTTGCTATACGGCATGATGACATGGCAAATTTGACCTGTTTTCGATATAATAATAAGAATTTTCTTATAAGTCATAAGTCATTTATTCATAATATTACGATTACATGTCAAAATTTAAATACATAATAATAATAATAATATAATAATTTACAATTACCAATAATTAATTACCTTTAGTAGATATAATGTCACAATATAATTATAAGATTATAAAAATAATCATTATTACACAATGTATAAATAAGTTAATAAAATTAATTTAAATTGAATAAAAGATTAACTAGGTCGAACATTCAATTGATAAATTCGTCAAATCTATAGAACGCTTGCTCGACAAGCCAGCGTTTTAGTGCGGACTTGAACCGATCATGGCTAGGTGCTTCCGTGATGGCAATAGGCAGCTTATTATACACCGCGGGTCCCATGACATGGGTGAGCTTCCCAGACTTGGCCAGCCCGCGGCCCAGGGCCATCAGTTTGTTGGCCCGGCGCGTATTGCGATGGTGCACGTCGCCGTGGGTTTGGTAGGAGTCGTAGTTGTCTCGGACGTACATCGCTACCTGGTAAATCACTATGGAGGGCAGCGTCATGATGCCTAGCGACTTAAAGTACGGCCTCGCGGAGGTGTCCTGCGACACGCGTGCGATGGCTCTGACGGCCCGCTTCTGCATTCTGGCGGCGCGCTCCCAGTCGGCGGCGCGCCCCCAGAGCTCGGCGCCGTACTGCAGCAGCGAGTGCACGGTGGCGAAGTAGCAGGTGCGGACCACCTCGGCGGGCACGGTGCGCGCCAGGCGGTTCAGCGCGAAACATGCGCTGCCCAACTTTCCGCAAACTTTATCGATGTGAGCATCCCAGGTCAACCCTCTGTCGAGTATAAAACCCAAGAAGGTGGCGGCTTTGGTTTGTTCGACGACTGCATCAGACCCTATATTATATTTTGTTGATAGTATAGTATAATAATTATATCATATTTAAGAATATTATTTGAAAGCTTTATTTGTGTACTTTATGGTTTGTATATTCGGTCAATTACACCATAAAATATTTAATTAAGTAATGGTTTTTGTACGTAAAGGATTATGATAGTCCCTGTAGCTACATACATGATATTTTATCTTCTTCTTTTCTTAGGATCTGCGCTTTTGTGTTGTTCCCGATATAATGTCAATCAAGGCAATACTTACAAAAGATCTAAGTTACTTATTTATTACATAATAAATAATTTCAGTTGAAGCAGCAATGTTCAGACAAGGGCGTTGACTAGCATGAGCAATGAACCGTGAATTACTGTGCAATTTACACTCAACAGTTTGTGAAACTATTTCTCAAAATCAACACCTTTTGTAACTTAAAAATAAACGACAAAAAATAGGAAACAGAAAATACTACACTAATTTTGATGTAAGACAAAAAAAGACAAGACTGATTTTGATGTAAAACAAAGCGAAGATCATGTCAATCTAGTTTATCCTTTAGTCAAAATTTGCGTATTGAAATGAGGATATCAGTTTTTATATGAGGATTAAGGATATCAACAATATAACATCGGTATTTTATATCACTTGTATTCAAAATTGTTCATGACCCTCGGGAATCGTAATAATAATTACGTTTATTTTTGACCAAAGACTCAATAAATACATCATATTAATAACAATGCGATCTAAATTTAACTTAACAGTTGGCTTATACAAGAGCTATCGATTGTCGTGTGTTGGGATGATGTCGAGAGAGCGAAAATCGAGATGCGTGCTATGTTCCGGGAACTGTTGATGGCTCTTGAAGCAACGCTAGAGTTACGAGATAGAATCGTAGTAAGCGTAGCAACGCTCAAAGACATCATTTTTGTCGTTCGTAACGATTTAATCATCGTGAAACTGAGCTCATGATTATGACATCTCGCCCAAATAACAGAACACAGATGAAAATGCGGGTAGTGGTTGGATGAGGAAGGCCGAAGACCGAGTGTTGTGGCGCTCCTTGGAAGAGGCATATGTCCAGCAATGGATGATTATTGGCTGGTGATGAGATGAAAATGGGTGCACCAATGCTCTTTCTCCTCTGCCTACCACTTAAAAGTTTGCTAAGACCAGTTAGAGTGTAGGTTATGATAAGTTAAAGTTTCAATAAATAATCCAATAAAATAATATGTGTCATCAAGAATAATCATAATTTGAGGATAATCTTCTCTAACAAAGCATTTATATTTACATACTTGTACAGACAGGAAATCAATAAGTAAAGTACTTACGTCTTTTTATAATCGAATGTTACATTACAAATGTTTACATTTTACTATTGTAAATTTGTCAATGTTTTACATGTTCAGAAGTCTTGCCTATGGGTATAATTAGTGCTTAAACTGATAGTTAATAATGTGACCCCTTTTAGAAAATCTCGCAGGGCTGTTAGCTGAAATACATAATGTAAAAAACTATAAATTTTTAGTGAAAGTAGCATGCAATATTAAAGCTGTAAGAACTTTTTATTTCATAGGAAAGTTAATAACTTTTCTCCACGTTTAATTTCTTAAAATAGGTGAAAACATAAATAAAGTCAGCTTCTTCAAAAATATACGTATAAATAAGAAAATACTGATTTAATTATGATCGCTGATGAATAAAGTTTCCGAAATATAATCTTGGTTTCGCAACAAATACTGAAATAGCATGATTTGTATCATTATTTCGTAAATCTCATCATAAGTTGTGAATTTTTAAATTATAATACTGTTATATTATACCGTCTCTGCATTCTTAAGTGAGTTTCGTAAGCGCAGTTCAGAGCAATCCTTCAAGTTTATGTTCGAATATCTTTTTAAATTGACTTATTTATAAAATCATTGGATCCAACAATCAGCAAACATTTATAATTTGAAATATTTTTGACCTAGGGTAGATAGGTTTTGCCCTACGCATTACGATGTAAATTAAAATTAATATTAAAGTCATTAACTAATAAACTCACCAATAGTTTTATATTATTCAATCCTCACAGTTTACAGTCAAGGTTACTAACATAACAGTTCCGGAAAACCCAATAACAACAACAATAATTGCTGCACAAAAGTTGGCCCCAGGAAACAATAGGTTACATAACAATTATCTAATTTTTAAATGGCGGAAAATATGCTGGAAACGGCGAATGAATCTAGATCCTTCCGACCATGGAGCTCCTAATGAGAGTACGTGGAATGGAGTAGGTACGTGGTTTTCGCTAGTCCTTGGCTGCTACCGGTTGCATTACTTCCGTTGGTTGCGTGCAGCGTGCACTACAAATATGTGTTGCCCACTCCATTGCCTAATATCTCACTCTACGGTTAGTCGGTGCGCACCATTTTCATCGGGGCGCATTGAGAAACTGCGCAGGATCATTTAATGATATTTAGGTTTATTGCGTTAGAGTGAGCGCGTGGATGTTTACCAGAGATTTTTAATCATTTACTATTTGACCACCGACGATTTTCTATGCACCAAACCGTTGCATCATTTGTAAATATACTAAATTTGCACAAAGATTCATATGTTATTATCAATAACTTTTGACCAATGTTTGATCAAATGATAATTATGTTTTCAATAAAAAAACTTGGCAATTTGAGACCCCACTGTCCAACATAGCTATTACTATATTATATTGCTAGATGTATCAGGTACCTATGACTACCATCAATCTGAACTCAATCGTAATCAAATTTAAAATTCGAACAAAATATTTGTTGAAACGTTCCAATTTCAAAAACGCGTGTAGCACGAAGCTCGCTGACAGTGACCGCTAGTGCGTTTGGTCACATTTGGGCAAGGTCGCGCCGCGAGCGGAAGGCCGCCTTGCAACATGCACTTTCGTAATGAAAACTTATGATTTTTCGAGCGGCAACAGATTTGAGACCCAGCGCGATTGGACGCTGTTTTTTAAGGTGCTAGATTACGGTTTGTGATTTCTAAAAATGGAAAAATAATCATCATATGTTATATATATATATATACATGTATGTTATATATATATATATGTTATGTATATATACGCACGCGTTACGAACATACATGATCCGTAAAATATCAAATTCATTTATATTGTAGTACGAAGTAGAAGTAAAAATCCAACTGTGTCAAATTGAAAGTTAAATATTACATTTTAAAGATACTCCATAAGTTCATAATAACTAATTTGCTATCATAAAAGTAGGTCCCAACTTTCAAAATAACTGATGCAAAAAACACTACCTATTTTAAACTATTTCAACTACATATCTGACAACAAAGTATTAATTTAATTAACCGATTTAAATTCTCTATGTACTAACAACAATATGAGTTCATTGTATCTTCATAGTTTGTATGTTACCTCAAGCAATGCACTTGTACCGATTGCAAAACAAACAAATGCATTTGCACGAACGTACTCAACAATTAATTAACATATTCAGGCATTATGTTTGTAGAAGATACTTTGTATGCTAATGTTTTTGCGAAACTTTAGGCATGGCCAAAAATACCTTGAAGTTAAATAGTTTGTATAACAGGCTTTGTGCACTTTTATATCTATGCCTATGCATTTCCGGTTTCCGTGTGACGGATAACATTTATTTTGTTAATGATACTTTGCTAATCAAATACACACGCGAGTAATGAAAAAACATAGCACCAAATTACTCCTAAACTTCACTGCTTAATGGCGCTGTCTGTAATATTTTTTAAAGGACATTTAACAGCGCAGAATAATACCAACTAAAAACATCAACATCAGTAGACTCGTTTCAGAAGGGCTAGTCTTGCTAGACGAAAATTTACTTTTATTCCATTCTTTTCAGACTAGAATAAAGATCAGCTAGCAATTAAATGGATATAACATGCAGATACGCATAAAGATCGCAAGTACGTCAGCAGTCAGTACAGACGTATAACTTACGTACTTAATCATTTAAAAATTATTTGCATGTGTATGTAGGAAAACAACATGTTATGTGTCATGATTTTTTATAGAGCACTTTTAAAAAAGTTGTTACTAAAGAACAAATAAATACATACAAATTATGTCATCGCAATCAAATATAATTAGCAAGTATCATGAAAATGGTTGAACATAATTTCGTTAAAAAACTTCTAAAGTCTAGCCTCTAAAACGGAAGGTACCTATGAAAAAAAAAACTGAATAATAAAATTAACTTAAATATATACATTAATGATTGTAATGAGTATAAACGAAAATACATCTCTCTATTATAAGTTTATACATACACTATTTATAAGTTACTCATAAAAACTTGCCTTTGAAAAGAAATTAAACTCATTAAGAAAACCCCTTTGACCGGTGTAGTATAAACGGTGTATTGTAGTCATTGTCCTAGACCAGTCTTGTCACAGCAATTATCTAGATAACCTAGGTACCCTAGACGTCGATACTCACTGTTATTATGTCAGTGAAGACTATTGTTGTTTATGAAGAACTAGATTTTTCCATTATGCTACTCATTTCCGGTGACATTCCGTGCCCATGTGCTACTTTGTAAACAATCTCTTAAGTGTGTATCATTTAATTATTGTAAGTATTAATATGTATAGCATTGAATCTTTAAAGAACATCTTTAAGCTCCTTGAGGTTACAGGCAAGTTTTTTTTACCACGGTATGTTGGATTCTGTTCTCATGCCATGCTCATATGGGCCACCTCAATACTAGGAATAACATACATCGAGAGACTGAAACGTACACTAAATAATCAAAATTTACTAACTGAATATCTGAGTTGTTAACAAGTACCTAACTGTTTTTAAATAACAATTAGAATAGAATTTTTGATAAAAAAATTGATGATCCACCTTCTAAATATGTACTCGCATTTATGACATAATACAATGATTTTTATGATGATACTAAATACCTTATACAAGGATGTTTATGATTAACTTTTTAAGTAAGTTGTGTTAAGTAAATAAATAATTTATCTATCTATCTATCTATCTACAATAAAGAACTACCTTCAGACATAGGGGTCACATTATAATAGTTAAGTATAATCGCACTCATTAATTTATACTCGTAAAAAAAGATATTATCATTCATTTTCCTTCATAATTATCAAAGTTGTAATGTACAATGAGTAAGAACAAACAGAAGGTACATGGTTATTGCCACATGTTAATATACTGATTTGTATTTTATTAAGTACGTCTTAATTCATGGTTATAAATGAAAGTGTTATATTTGTCTGATTACTAATGTTTCTGCAGGAGTGTTAGTAGCATTTAGAATCACAAAATTCAAATGTCATTGAATTTTGTTAGTTTTTGCTTTATGGCAAAATATGTATGTACAACGAACCGGCACTTCAATTCCTTAATTCTAAAGATAAAGAATCCATGACAGGATTCAAACCCACGGCCTCACGAATGACAGCCGAGATCTTTCCCGTTTCTCCACCACGACCCCGATGTCTTAAATGTAACTAATTTGTAGATTTCCACGACAGTAAGATTTGACCAAATCTAATCTTCCTTAACTATGACTGAGTGGTTTCAACTGGAAAACCCCAAATAACCTGTTATAAACCCATAAACATAATCCAACGTTAAGACTAGATGATAGGGCACGATTATTTTTTTCCCAGACACCTGTGCCTACTGCCTACTGCTATAAATTTATATAATTATATTACGTATATATTATAGATACATTCACAGGCTGGCAGAGTTTATCCGGAAACTGTTTAATGTAAAGACCATGACTTAAAAAACGTTACGTTATAGACTTTGTCCGCACTTAAACCAGAGACTCACCTAAAGCAAGACGTAGCTTGTAGAAGCTGGATAAAACAGGTCGACTAAAATCAGATATATTAGCAAATTTACTAGCAACGAGAAAAAATCGCGCAGTAGCTGCTATGAAACGTGTTTTTGTGGGAAACGTTATACAAAATTACAAATGTCAAGTAATCGCGGGATTTCTCTGTGTAATTAGAGAATTACCCCGCAGGGGATAAGTGTTTTGGTGCTAGTGTGTTTTGTTATTTTCATGATAAGATAAGCAACCACCTACAATCAATCATATCTCTGACTTGACTTCTCGCCTACCACCTGGCCACCAACACTGCACTTTTCAATAGGTACTAAAACAACAGGTTATCTGATAGATATGTTTCTTCTAGACTTCTTTATACCTAATACTATTATTATTGTGTTCCGCTTTACTTGAGCCGAGACAGACAATATTGAACACATGAATGTTTAAGACCAGACACAATAGTTTTGATAATTATGATTGTGCAAAATATAGGGTAAAACTGCCAGTTATTGGCCAACTAAGCGGATTGGCCACTTGAAAGCTGAATTATTTCATACAGATTAAACCAAAATTGACAGATGGTGTATGAATGTAATCTAGAGAAGCTACTTCTGCCTCGTGGGAAATCAATAATTTATTTAGAAAACTATAACCGATAAAAAAATATATGTTATTGCAAAGCTGTGTAAAATTGCAGTTATTGGCCAAAAAAATCACTTACCGGCCATCCATAGGCTGGTTATTGGCCACAGGAAATAATTTTATAAAAAAGCTTTAAACCTCTAAAAAATAGAAATTAATGTTGTCTCCTTTAATAAAAACTTCATTAGAATCAGTTGCAGAATAATATTAACCACGGCTAAACTTCAAAAACAAAAAAAACAATCAACTTTGTAAGAATAAAATACTAGGAATATAACATTTACAATTACATGTTTTTTGTATACATAATTATATAATTACTTAATAAACACCGTTCCTGCGTAATTTACATACAACCAATCAAGCAAAACAAGATCTACCGACGCTGTACGTGCGTATTTTATTCATCGTCATAGAATCATCATCAGCCAATACTCATCCACTGCTGGACATAGGCCTCTCCCAAACATAACACTCGGTCCTCGTCCTCGGCCTTCCTCATCCAGCCACTACCAGCTACCCGCCTAAGATCGTCGGTCCAGCGGGCAGGAGGGCGTCCCACGTTGCTTTTGCCTGTTCGTGGTCTCTATACGAGAGCTCGTCTAACCCAACGGCTATCGGTTCTTCGGCAGAATCGGGAGATATGACTGCCATTTTATCTAAGCACATTTTGATAGCTATATGTCGGTAACCTTAGTTCTTTGACAGATAACCCTATTTCTGATACGATCTACCAGAGCAACCCCAAGCATATAGCTCTCTCCATAGCATGTGCACTTTAAATCGGTGCACCAGTCTGCACCATACGTCATCACTCATCACTGTGCAGGATGCAGTGGTTGACTAGACTTTTGTCTTCAGGCTTTGAGGGATGCCTATAGGTTGGGAAGCAGCATTAGGCCACTTAGCATCCAGCTGAGTTCCGGCAGACATTATGCCATATTGACGATGTCGTCTGCGCAGCGGAGGTGTGACATGTGTCCGTTCCAGTCCAACGTCTTAAAGACATCGTCTATTGCATCGGTCTTCAGTTTCTGAGATATTACATCTCCCTGTCTCACCCCTCGTTGCCTTTGGATAGGTCTTTTCTTGTGGTCCTGTACTTGGACAGTCATAGTAGCAGCATTGTATAGACACCTCAACCCCCGATATAGCGACAGTCGATTTAGCATCTCTCCAAGGAGTCCAAAACTGCCCGTCTCTATGGAGTCGAAGGCTTTCTCATAGTCCTCAAAGGCTAGACACAGAGGCTGATTATACTCTTCGGTCTTCTGTATAATCTGCCTTACTGTGTAGATCTATTGTACTAAAGTCTTTTCGAAACCCAGCTTGCTCTGGGGGCTGAAACTCGTCGAGCTTTTGGGCAAGACGGTTCGTCGATCGATATCCTTCAATAAAATATTGTTGAATTTCTGAAAACTATTTTCTATTGTCTTGTCTTGTCTTTTATGAATTTGAAGGCTTTATTTAAGTCATCTGAAGAATACTGTCTTCGTTTAGGTGGCATCCCGTTGCTGATGGTTTGCGCACTGTAACAAAATACATCGGTCGGATATTGGCCACTTCACCACTAAATACTGGCCACCTATGCCAGTAACTGAATTTAATTGATAAAAGTGCGTGATATTTTGCCACACGATACTACAACTTATAAATATTGTGAAAAAAGTCGATTTTCATCTAAATAGAGTACTTGCATTTTTATTTAGTTATTGGCATAGGCGGCCAGTAACAGAAAATTTGCAATATATTGATTCAATTATTGGCCACCTCCATAAACTCACCTTCCCAAAGGTAATTGCATGAAACTATAATATATTAATAAAACTTACCATTAACACCATATAAATATGCTAAAGAAATCACTTAAATTGCGTTCAATCACCAATAATGTCAATTTTGAAGAAATGTGTTTCGTTAAGAAATACGTTACTCTGAAACCTACACGCGGAAATCCGACCGCCAACTGTCGGAAAAAGGCGGCATAGTATGGCGTTTTTTTTCATAGTGGCAAAAAATTGTACTAAAATCAAAGTCAGTTAGATAACAAAGTTCTATTAAAAAACACAGATGGCAGGTGATGCCTCATTCCTTATTTTATGATTTTTAAGTTTATAGTGGCCAGTAACTAACGATGGCTAATAACTGGCAGTTTTACTATCCTACATTTATAGTATTAGTCGTATTTGATGAGCGAATCATCATAATCGGTAAGGCATGGAAACATACATAGTGTACGTAAGTTCTGTCGATAGCCCGAATGGTCAATTTTCAAATCTTCGTCTTTACAAGGTCGACTTTCATAAGACTTGAGAAATGAACATGTCAATATTATATCGACCCGCGCCGTTTCAATGTTAATTTGTCTATTAAACTTATTATGTGGGTTAAGGTTACAAGCGCAACTGGGATTTACGCACTATTTTTTTTTTGTCAGCGTGTGAACTATGGTTTACTTTAAAGTTATACTTTAGCTAACCGACTTATAAAAAGTTATAGTGTATATAATAAGGGATTAAATATTTTTTTAAAGGCCATTATAGGATACATAACTTTATAATATTATGGAACTATGCGGTAGCTTACTAAACAACTTAAATTTGAAACAAATGCTAAATGCTTTTTTTATAATACATATCTCCTTATTATACCTACTCATGACATCCAATTCCATGTGATATTATATATTGAAAACTACCATCATAAACACACAGTCGTCATCATTATACACAAACATCACATTATGACTAGATATGTATGAGCACGCTACTACCATTTCAAAATTATAAAAGAATACAAAAAAATACGTAGGTGGCTAATTAAATTGTTAGTATTTGTATCAATAGATGGCGTTGTTAAACGTAAAATATTTCTAAGTTTGATTGCCTACTGATTACAGTGGCAGTTGAAAACACAAAAAACTGCAAATAACTTTTCGTCACTGTTTGTTACCCAATATAATAAAATAACCCACATGTATTTCAGTAAGTACCTATGTATATCCAAGTCCCGCGAAATATCATCTTAAACATTCCATGATAGGTAAAAACATTGATAAGATTGATATATCAAATAATTATATATTAATTAAAAGGCGATAAATAAAAAGTGCAAAACTCATACATCTCTATTAAGTTCCGTTCATTGTCATTGACATTGAAAAGCTCACGTGTAGCCAGTGACAGTGAAAGTCGGTAAATCCTCTTCCACACGGCATTAACCTTTCACCGATGCGTCTTAAGATATCGGCCGACTTTACTGAATTTATATGAGTAAACAAATAATTACTATTATTCTAGGTAGGTATGTACTGTGTCGTAGTAGCTAACTAATTTTATAAGCTTACTAAAATTTATTTATATATTTCAAGTTCATATCCATAAGTTTTGTGGCAGTTGCAATAATAGGAGATAAATATAAATAATGTTCAATTTATTTCATCAACGACTTCATCATGTTGGCCATTGTTCATGTAAACTTATATATAGATACATGTATATTATGAATACGTCAAGGGCATTTTGCACTTTAATCGTTGCGAAACTAAGACGTACTATAAGGAATGTCATTTATTTCCGACGCCCTAATAGTTTAAACCACAAATATTAGTAGAAACATGCGATCACCAGAAAATGGTTATACAGGTTTTCGAGGCTGTTAGAAGGTCTGCGGACTTATTTCGCCATCGCTATCTCGTGTGCACCGGACTTTGTACTCACTTGCTTGACCAGCCTCAAATGGCACAAGGCAAAATGTACGCTAAGTGGAGAGTGGAACGCGCAGTTTCATCTGATACCTTGGTGGGGGTTTGTGTCCTTGTGTGCGTGTGGAAACGGATGGATCTGATTGGTGGAGAGAGCGCGGGATATTCAATTGTGTTTCGGACATCAGCGCTTGCGCACCTCAGGCTCGGGCGCAAATTGCGGTCGTCATTCTGATTTCTATCGAGAAATGAGATGTGCTATTGGTATTTTGTAATTTTAAATGAAAAACTAAAATGAAAAATCACATCGAAAAACAAAATCGGTATACATTTATAAATTTTATATTATTAACGATCAAAGTTTTAGTTAATTGATTAAAAGTTTTTTTTACTGTAAGACAATTTATATCATTATTTAAACATAGCATTTATTTAAAAAAAAAATGATTAGCGCATTCTCGATAAAGGTTTAATGTCTCTAACCATTTCTCGATAACCCAGCGCAGAGCACAAACTTTTATAAACTTTCTTCGTGCAAAAAGTACATGCACAATCTTTCAACCTTATTATAGATCTCTTGGGCATTCGCTAACTTTAGTAACGTGTTATATGCTTTGTTTTTAATAGTTTTTTCTTCTGTTTCAGGTGACAGCTTGCTGCCGGCAACTTGTTACCGTTCATCATCGAAGTGCCAGTGCCTCTTTCCTCGTAGCGATTCGGACTAAACAACCGCACCAAAAGCAGTCGTGAAAAAGGCTGGAATCAGCCGTAACTTTATTCAGTGAAGTGTGTGTTTTTTGTGTGATACTAAAAGACTGTCAAGATGTCCGGATTCGTGAAGATCGCGATCGACGACTACTACTCAGATAGTAATTGGACCACCATTATCAACAAATACTGGATGCTAGCTGAAAGAGTATCAGGTGAGAAAAAATATATATTTATTATTATTATTATAACTGCTAACTATGTTCCCTGTCAGACTGTAGATACCTACACTTAGAGGTGCATTGCTGTATCTACTTTGTGAAACTATATTATTACGAATTTATCTTTTATCTCTTATCATTATGAGGTAGGAAAGCGCACGTACTGTTCATGGTTCATTTAAAGAATTCATTTAAAGAAATAATTTGAGTTCAGATGAAATTTTTAAATAGTGTGCACTATCATGTTAGATATTAACTTAAGTATAAAAAATATCTGTTTAAATCTACCCAACTAAAACTACAATATTATAATATCCGCAATAAAAAATCTACCTGCTTGGTAATTATTAGGAGGGAATGTAAGTCAAATGTCAAACAACTTAAAAACTTTATCGCATTACCCCATCGATGTATGTATATCTATTTCGTCCACACTGTTAATTAATATTAATATGTTAAAAATATCAAAATACCGTTATTATTTTATTCTATGACTTTATTATTTTTATTTCTTAAAAAGCAAGCGCGCGCCTGCGTTGAACTCTTTTGTACCAAATTATTTTCGACTACGAAATTTCGTAGCATTAATAACATGATTACTTCAGTTTCATTATTATGTTAAGTTTTCTTCTTACGCGTATATGAATCTGTAGGCTAATATCTTACTGGGTAGGCATGAGTGCATTATTGCACATTTATTGATAATAGTCAGGCCTAGGCTGATATTTGTTTAAAGACAGATATTTGTACTCGGGTCTTGGGTCATAATGTGTATAGTGTAGATATATCAGCTGTCTGATACCCATAGATGGCCGTGTGCGAGATGTCCCCACATATTATTATTATTATTATTTATAAAGCTGGATTACCACTGATATACAGTTATTATAAGTAAAATGGCTACTCGAGATCTACTGTCGGGTCATTGAAGAGCAAATACTTTCTCAATAAAAATAGTTCGGAATATTCCACATTGAGCTAGGTCACGGACACGGACACAACTTTAAAATGTAACATATTATGTTTATAATTATAATGTATTATAATAATTGACGTGGAAGAAAAAAAATATTTTTTGTAAAAATGAAAATTAATAACATGTAATTTTAAATTTCATGTACAAGCATAGAATTCGAAACATGTCAATAAATTCTCTATGTAAATTATATTATATTCTCGATCGAATCAAAAATGAACATCTTTAAAAACATAATAATAATATGTTTTTTTTTTTATTATAACGGTAAGTATGTAATATGTCCAATACCAATTTCAAATCAACTGCTTAGTTTGCTCATTATCCTTCCAACCAATTCCTACAGCGATATCGATAAAATTTCACCCTGTATCACTTCAATGTTTACAAAAGAATCTCTCTTAGGTGTTAGAAACGTAAAGGCTACACAGCCAAGCCTTTCTATGCGCTAACACGGGAAATGTACCTACAGTGGTAATACTTTGAACTTTATATAGTTCTTAACACAACAGGCGTAAGAGTCGAAATTCGATAGCAGGCTTAGGATTTAATGTGGCCTCTACACTGTACTTATTCGTTGTCTGTAGAGGCGGTTCTTACCTTGACAATGGCAGAGAACTTTCACTGGTACTGATCAAAAATTTACTTGAGATGAACACGCCTATTTGACACACTACGCGATTAGTTTGTACCTGTTGCATGAGAGCCGAGTAGATTTGTCGGGGGTTCTCAGGACAGACGTCTGTTATATATGTATGTAGATAAACATCATTATATCACGATTCGCCATAAATACGGCGATGTACTTGGTATAACGCGCGTAGAACGAGTTTATCGACGTCGATAACGAACCCGTGCAGCGGGGACTGGTTTGATCCCGTGACGTGTACCGATGAGTCAATTTACCCTTTGCAGAAGCGTTGTGAAAAATTGTCCCGAACAAAGATGAGAGACCATAACAGGGTAATGATACGCACACTTGTTTTATCTGCTTGAGCCACGCGTAGGAACTAACGTCCCCTTCAACATAATAACTAAATGTTTGGTCTGGCAGGATGTCATCATGATGTGATATAGAAAGACGTGTGATGTAGTAGGTATAGTGCATACGTAATAAATTTTATTTTATCCACTTTTCCGGTAGTATGCAAATAATACAATTAGCTGCTGAATGCAAAAAAGTTTATTGCCTGCTCACTATGCGGACACAAATGTGGTTTTATTACGCGCCTTTTCAAAAATCGTGGTGATAATGACGTGTTTTGTGACCCCCTGTTGAATTATATTTAAAGTTTTAATAACAGACTAGGCATCTCATAATTATAGGAAGAACCTTGGAATTCAAAAGTCAAACCAATTGAAATACCAAACTAGATCTAAATGCTTAAATACTAATATTATTCACCTGTCTTTTGCACCACCAGAATGCAGACGAAGTTGCGATAATTATAAAAATTTGAAAGTGTAAAAGTAACTTATATATAATTGTTTTTTTTTGTAAAGTTTTGATAACTCATCTTGTTAAATTACTTGTAGTTTTCAAATCGTTGCGGTAAACGCGTTAAATAATGGAAACAGTTATACACATTTATACTTTGGAAGATATAATAATAATATTTAATCATATCTGGAGACATCTCACACACGGCCATCCGACCCCAAACTTGGCAGAGCCTGTAATATAGGTATGGGAAAGCTGATATATCTACATAAATACATAGATTGATAGGAACATATTACATAATCAACACCCAAAACCTGAGTATCTGAATTGACAAAAGTTGTTTAGGCTTACTTTATCTCTTTTCCAACACCATTCATATCAAATATATGAACAGGGGGACACTCCATTTAAGACTATAAACGAAGTTTCGTAGCGCTGCTGTGCGAGCCACGACTCTATCATATGTATTTAAAATGCCGATTGCACGACAGCTCTCGTTCCTTTTTCGTCAGTATAGAGTAACCTTCCAATTTCCTTTTAACTTTTACACCCTTCTTTTGTTTCCAGACCCTCGAGTGCAAGGATGGTTCCTGTTCGACACCCCCCTGCCCACGCTGGCCATGGTGGTGGTATACCTCTCGTTCGTGATGGTGGTAGGCCCCCTGTGGATGTCCAACAAGAAGCCCTTCCAAATAAAGAACACCCTCGTGGCGTACAATGCCTTTCAGGTGTTCCTGTCCTCGTATATGTTTTATGAGGTAACATTTACTCATTAATAATAATAGTTATCATTTTATTGACACCAGACTCAGTTTTTTTTATATTGCTTGCACGTATTTACGTGCAGTAATTATGAATTTGTAATTTTTTTGCACTTCCCTACTTTCTGCTCCTGAACCTCCTGCAGGTCGACTGGTAGAGAATGCTCTTAGCATTAAGTCCACCTGATTGTACATCTACTTTTGTAAATAGTGCAATAAAAGTATAAATAAAAAAAATAAAAAAAATTACACAGGTTTACTAGAAATAAACAGTAGGTAGGTTAGGAGTGGAGTACATAATAGCTTAGATAATAAAGGTTGGTAGGTTCATTGGTTTATTCAGTTAAATAGAAGCAGTAAGAAGGTATGTCGCACTAGGCGTAGCCTGTATTTGTTGATTTTCGTAGTACAAGGTGCAAAAGTAAGTCGGGCACTGGAGAGGCACCGCCTTAACTCTTCAAGTGTCCCTTCAGTCCTCAACTTATTTTTTCACCCTGTATATCAGAAATTATTCCAATCGTAGGTATCACCTAAATAGGTTCGGTAGATTTTAGGTAAAAATATAACACACACAATTTTTTCGTGTGCACTATACATATAAATATTAGTATGATTCGTCATCATAACCATGTTGGGGTATAATCAAATTATAATACAAGCCATATTTATGCAATTTTCGACCTCCAAACTCCAGTTTTCATGGCCACTACGATTTGAAATTTACCGTAATTACATAACGTTCCATTCACACACTGATACGCTACATAAAAATAAACCAAAACCGGTTAAAAACAAAGCGTGTACGTGAAAAAAACATAATTATTGTAACGCAACGCACCTTGACCGGTATAACTAGCCGTTTTGCTTTTAGCACGAATGTGCTACGTCCGGCCACTTACGAAAATCTTATCAATTGCCTACAACTTCCACAGTCACGTGGAAAATCGGTCAATGGCTTCAGTGATCTGATAATTAATTACATTTGTGATCTGATAATTTGATTTAAAAAATTGATAGATTTGTATACGGTTTTTGTAGGTACTAGTCGTATTTATATAATGATATATTTGGAGACATCTCACACACACACACATTAAATTGGAACCTTGGCGGCATTTTGTTCTATAAGTATAATAAGTTTAGTTCATAGCGATAGGAATGTTTATTACACAAAACGTGCACTCAGATAAAAAAAATATTAGAATAACATAATTAGGATAATATCTAGTTCCTAATCTAACACCTGTACCACCGTATGTAATCAAATACATGATTCAGACACCATGATCTATACATACGTAGAAACACGTTCATTGAGCGAAGATTTTTGGCTCATTGGTTTCAAATACATAATGTTAAATTCTAGTAAGCGTCGGACTAAACACATTTGTATATAAAATCATAATTAGTTAAATTAGATATAAAATCATAATTGCCAGGCTATGGAGTAGAAACTAAAGTACATGCTTACTGCACAGAGACTCTACCAAGTAACCTACAATTTTCTAATTGTCACGTGATCGCACCACGTTAAGACCTAGCTAAGATCTCCGTTCAATTATACACTTTAAAATAATTAGCATAAGACATTTTAAGGCTTTTCAGGACAAGTCACGGGTGCATGGGTTACTAAATTGACTTACTAGACACGCTCATCGCTCAATCCTTGACATCTTCGCTATTTTCTTGTTCTATGCGATTTTCATATTCCATTGTGAACTGGGTTTTATGTATATTAAGCTAGACATGAACGTTTTTGTAAACCTTGTCATGCTATTGCAGCAATTTTTTTATTTAAAAAAAGCGATGTGCCGTTATTTTGTCATTAAAAATAAAATTAGTCCTTAAAACGATAATGTCGCTAGATACTCGTTAAAGAACCTATGCTATGTATAAAATGATCCTCACATTCCTTTAATACATTTTCTTTTCAGATTGTATTCAGCAAAATTGACCCTTATGTGTATTTGCCCACAGCACCTAATGTCAGGCTGGTGGGGTGACTACAGCTTATCGTGTCAGCCAGTGGACTACAGTGATAGTGACAAAGCGAGACGGGTATGTGGTTTTCCTTATCTTTCTACTGTCTTCTTGCGGCCGCTACACGGGTTCGTTATCGACGTCGATAAACTCGTTTAAAGCGCGCTTCAATCACAGCCCCGTATTTATAGTGAATCGCGATATGGTGACGTATCTTCATCGATAACGAAACTGTGTAGCGGTAGCTGACGCTACTTACATTATACGCTCATACGAAGCCAAGCAAAGTCGCAGCGGGCCGAATTAATTATACCTATCTAATTATGAATAAATGTTGCGCTACAGCCCAGCCCATTTCGGCCCCCTCCCGACACCACCGTGCTCTGTGCACGTATATTTATCGGACAGGATGTGTATGTGTACACACTGTACACAGCTTTACCATAGACTAATACACTGTAGTCTAAGTCTTTACCATCATTGATTACTATCTCTTCTTAATACTTTCGCAAAGCCGCTAGACGCTGCGAAGAAATTCAAATCCATCCATGATTTGTCATTATTCTGGAACATTTAGAACTGCCACGCTGCATTTCATTGGGGGTGTATATGCTTTAGTGTAAAAGTAATCATTTGTGTCATTTTTAAAATACATGCTAGGGGTGCAAGGTGGCAAGGCCTCTCCAAAGCATTAACTGTGATTTATATACCTATGTATGTACGTTTATACCTTCGGCGCACCCTGCCAGTCAGCAACTGACGTTATAGGTACTTACTGAGAGTTAACAACCCCACACATGCTATAGTAAGAAGCCTATCTATCTAAAATCTATAGCTCCATCTAAAATCTCAGCCTACCCATATTTCTATCTAGAAGGGTTTTTCTCTAAACCACAACTTAAATCTTAGAACATTAGAAATAGCTTAGATATATGTATCTGTGCAGATATTGCATAGAAAGTGATGGTTGCAACAACTGCAGCATCAACGGTGTCAATGCCTCGCGAAGTCGGACGTCAAAGATGACTTGGCAGATGTGACATGCGATATACTGGGTGTAAATAAATAAAACCACATGATCTAGTAGGAAAACTAAACAACTATGCCGTTGTTAATGTACATTAACAACTCTCTTCTTCTTCCTTTTCTTCTTGTTTCTTTCGCCTACTGTGGAATATTGTAAGGAGGATGGATTACAAAATACATTTCCAAGGACGGGATTTATCGGAACCGCCCTAGATAGCCAACATCTTTTCTAGGAAGAATTAATGAATGTAATAATTAAAAAAAGAAACAAATTCAACTTAGTTTTTTCATATACATATAAAAATTAACAAAATTATGTATATATTTTTTAGTTATACAATATTTTCGTGTACAATGGAAGTACGTTTATTTTATTTATTCACTTATAAGAAGTAGGCACATACACAGATTTATGTATATGTAGGTGGTGTTTACCTGTGTATGTGCATACCCAATAGTTGATAAACACATATTTCCGAACATATCACATCTGCTATCTTGCTTCATCTCACGCGCAGCTAAATTCACTCTCAATGCCACTCGCTACCCATAGACACCGTTACCGGACTTTCGAACAACATGTTCTATTCTAAGTTTGAAATTTAAAAGTGAAACTTATTTTTTTTGGCAAAGAAAAGTCTGTCAATAAAATCTTACGTTTACACATACCGGATATGTAATACTTTTAGGGTAATGTTGTAGACATTTTGAAAGTTCGGATATGGGTAGCTAATAATATAATTGTAACACCTTTTTGTGTTTAAATAAAACCATTATTTTAAAATTCCATTATTTTAATTATAAATATAAGACCAATTCAAAAACCAATAATAACATTTAGCAAAACGTATATGTACATAAAAAATATATATATTAATTAAGTAAGGTATAAGGAAAATAAACTTTTTCTCGTACAATGTTCAAGCTACCAAAGATATAAGTGTGCCCCCAGTGCAAACATTTTAATACGGAAAAATGAAAGAAGCAACGAACTACGACGAAAAGTTAATCAAAAGCTTATGTGTATTATTTTAGAGTCAAACTGTTTTCACTAGGGGTGTATACTTATCTCTTTGGTTGGTTATACACTTGATTCTTCAGTCGTTCCTGACGTACTTCCTGCACTCTCTAGGGATCTCACACTGGTAGTCGATGTTGCGACGCTTGTTGCAAGAATAACCTTTCTTCTCCAAAATGCGGCAAATTTTGTCTCTAACACTTGGATAATCATTTTCAGAAAATATAACGTTTTTTTCGAATTCTAGCAGAGCCTTCCCGTATTTCTTTAAATAATATAAACGATTTAAAAATATTTGGAAAATGTTTCCACGGTTGATACACCTCTCGTACTTCCTTGAACCAATAAGGCCTGCTTTGCACAGACAAGCCTTCCGTGGGTAGCGCTTGGCTTCGCAAGCCAAATACTCGATCATTTTCCACTTGTCTTCCAATAACTCTGTAATAGCACATTTCTGACACAAACTATCATAGTCGTCTGTGTTTAGTAAACCTACTTCAATTTCTATATTCAACTCGCGAAATTCCAACCAAAGTAAAGGAATAGTTTGCAAATAAAAATAATCATGTTGGATAGGGTTTCCGCAAACATTCATCTGATATTTATATTTATCCCTGAGGTTACACTCCGATTGTTTCACGTAAAATAATGCAAACAAAATTTGCAAACCAACATTTTTCAAAATCATTTTTGAATAGTAGGTAAACTGCAATCACCTACTCGACACCTAATGACAGAAGGTATAGCGCAGGCAGTATTTATAGCTGCCTTCCGTTACACGTGTGGTAAAATAAGTGCATTTTCGTGATCGTGACAAGTGAAAAAAACATAAAAAGTCGACAATAATTAATTATGCTTACTTTTTAATACAATGCTGGCATGAATTTTAGGACTTTTCTAGATGATTCGGTCGAATTCTTCTCATCGACAATACGAATATTAACATTCCTGGTTTGGTACTTGTAGAAAATAAAAAGGAGGATTATATTCATTATATCTATTGAAGTGATATAGGGGACATGTTCCGTTTCATCCAGAAGTTAGGCAGCCAATATCCATACGTCACTGTGACCTAAGACATCTATTGTGCCCCCTATGAATCAAATCTCACTCTGCAGGTCAAGGTTTCTTACCAAATGCAAAATACAAATAATTATCTTTATTGGTATAAAGCCGTGTATCGACTGCGCGCGGCAAACCATCGAACATTGGTATCGCGCAATATAGGGACGCCTGTGCCGCGCGCGGCAGCGCTGAAATTGCATAGGTTTGCCAGGGTCGAACATAGCTCGCGCGGCAGCCGCGCACAGTCGATACACGGCCTAACAAAGGTTATATCCAAGTAAAACAAAGTTGTCGGAATTACCTTATGCCTGCACCTCTTACAAAGCTGATCTTCTTCCAGATGCTGCACCTGTGCTGGGTATACTACTTCTCCAAGCTGTCCGAGTTCGCGGACACGGTTTTCTTCGTGCTGAGGAAGAAGAAGAGCCAGATCACGTGGCTGCACCTGTACCACCACTCGCTCACGCCCTTCGAGGCCTGGGTGCTCGTCAAGTTCATTGCTGGTGAGTGGGACGCCCTACGGCCCGACGACCTTAAATTAAAATCAAATCAAATGGTATTTTTTGCCACACAACAAATACACAGAAATATAGGCTTAACCTAACATATCTATCTAATGGTATTGATTGGACGAGTAGCTGGTATAGGCTGGATGAGGAAGGACAGTTGTGGCGCTCCTTGAGAGAAACTTGTGTCTAGCGGATGATGATGAGCTGATGATTAAGATAAATGTAGGTATAATGCCTATCTATGGCCTCGTTTTTCACTTGAGTAAATCTTCCTTAGCAAGTTCTACTCAACGATAATCCAGCCAATCCCAGCGCTGGCAATACTCCTTGATATTTATGTATCACATTTTCTTATTGATTGTTTGTATAAAATATATTAAATACTTTTATTTGCACCTAGATACTATAAAGAAAAGGTCAAAAATCATAAATAGTACAAAAACGAGAAGGCCATCTTATTGCTACATATCGATCTCTGTTATGTACCACGACGGTAATTAAACTACCTTAATTACCGTTGAAGTATAAAGTTATTATATTTTTTATCAATAGTGCACAAATTAACAAAAGATAATAAAAATCCTTATTGCTTCATTATAGACACGCTTTTCTCTCTATCATGGTGGTAAATTACAAACAATCATAAAAAGTAAACTTAGGTACACCGGTTTCCAAATCATAAAAATATTGAATTAGTAAAAGTATACGGAAAGACAGGATCTTTCCTTCGGAGTTTGGACGCAGTTCGGACTTCAATATTTCCTAGAAGGGTAAATAACCCTGTTACTGTCCACAGGTGGTCACGGAACGTTCTCGAACATCGTCAACAACCTGGTGCACGTCATCATGTACGCGTACTACATGATGGCCGCCATGGGCCCGCAGTACCAAAGGTTCCTGTGGTGGAAGAAGCACCTCACCACTCTTCAACTTGTAAGTACACATTTTGTTTGAACTCGGGAACTTTGGCAGAATAGAGTGCCCTGTCTTTGATTATAGTCTATGAACCTCAGAAATCATTATCATCTTCAGCACGTAATCGAATCTTCCGCTGCTGGAAATTGGCCTTAACAAAGGATGCCATAAAACTGTTCGGCCGTCCTTATCCCAGCTACTATCAGCTAGCTTTGTCACGTCATCGGTCTTTAAATAGGTTCAGGAGATCCAAAAATATCTCTTGTCCTCTTCGAAACACCAACAGTATGACCAGGGCCATTAAAACCAGTGACCCAAAAGAAAAATAACAAGCTCACACAAATTATTATGCTTCAACTGTTTCATTTTCTTGTCTCTTTTACAAAGTAACCACATCCGTAATTGATTGAAATTGTTTCGTAAAGCGCAAAGTTGGACCAATAAGGTTGTATCCACTTTGCACCGCACCTAGAATTCTTTAGCGAAAGGACGAGAGCCGCGTGCTTGCGCAAACTGAAGCTGCTAGGATCTATGTGGGATACGCGCACGGATGAGTTACTTGCTGCACGATTAGCATGCTATTGTAAATTAAATTGCAGCAATAGTGCAACAAAGAAGGCCAGATGCAATAGCAAAGTCAAGTAGATAAATTACGAGTATTTTTCGTTATTAACAAACATAATGATGACGATAAGCTTTTTGTAAGCAATGAAAACCCTCATATGATCTGTGAAAACAAAACATCACTTTGCTATTCAGCGTATCTTTACGTTGTTGCAAACAGGTAAACAGATAAACACATCTTATAAGACCCTTTTTTCTCTCGGGGTATACAAGAAGTGAGTGTCGAAAGCTAGCTAGGAGTACCAGGATCGCAGGCTACGCTGAAGGTTGCCGCGGGTTGCAACACCCGCCCCGGGCCAAGCGGAACGCGCCGTATCCTTTCTCTGTAGTGTGACCATGAGGGGATGAAAGTGGCGGGACATTTATTATTTACCGTAGGGTTATATACTTACCATCCTTTTTCTGAATATTTGAATGAGGATAGCCGAGGACTGAGTGTTTCTAAGGCCTACTTCCATCAATGGACTATGTTTACTAAAAATAACGATGATAAGAATCAAATCGTAACGACTTTTGTTCATATTTAATTATAGTTAATATAAGAATTGTATCACATAACTTGCACTTGACCGGTATTAGAAACTTCTTCAAGTCGCTTGAGCAAGCAACTCGGTCAAGTATCATTGCTTACCCTTGAATTGCACAGAGTATTAATGTGTGAAAGAAAACCATTAATATCACAACACGTACCTACTTCCAAAAGTGACGGCTACATTCATCACATTATTAATTAGAGTAGGTATTCGTAGTAGGCTCTGAAAGTACCTATCTACCTACTAGCTAACGAACATAATTGTTTTCAAATTTATTATCTATGTCATATACCTACTTATAAATTAGGTAGCCATTAATTTGATTTTTAAATTTTAATTATTTAAGTATTTATGAAAACGTATAGAATACTGATGTAGAATGAAGAAGTACAATAACGATGAAATATACTTGTTAATAGTCCAATTACTACAAACAATAGTTGTTATTTACTAACGGAATAATGTTTATTAGAACAATTTAAATTATAAGATCTTAACCCAACACCTTAATAATGTAACGGAATCAATGGAAACCTTCTACCGATCATCAATACTCAAACTAAAAACATTTTAGCCACCGTACAGTAATAAACGATGATATCGCAAGATAACAATCTCGACACGAGTAACAAAGCTATTATAAATAAGCAAAAAAGCAGGTATATTGACTCTTATAACCCAATGGCCTATTAACATTTGAATGTATTGCTTTTAATTATATAGCACAGTTACTTGCTGTCACGAACAGGCAAGATGTTGACTAATGAATATTGTTGCACAAAGGATTTGTATGAAGTATGATCATAGACCTGGGTCTGATGAGCCCAAAGCTAGATCAAGATAGCTTTCAGCATGTAGCTGATGCTTTTGTGTAGGTACTTCTATATTGTATTGTTGCAAAATGAAAACTATAATATACTTTCTTTCATTTAAATTGGCAAGTGGTATCCTACTGTGAACCTATCTCATTAATTTTGTAATATTTGTAAAAGTATATGATTATAGTACCAACCAAATAAACACTCATTGTTTTGGTTATAGTGAATATTTTTTAAGTGTCCGAACAAAAATGAAAAGTATGAAATCTTCTAAAACTAGCTTCAATGAATTTGTTATTGGCCCTTGAAGTTAGTAAATATTGCATCTTACACCCAAATTTTCCGCAAATCCCAATTCCCAAGCCGCGTGGTCGCCCTAGGGTGGCATTCAAAAGCGTTGCAGTTCAAGAATGTTTCCTTTCGTCAAGAAACACCGATCGAAATTAATACGGCCTCATGCTTGTTGCACAACGTAAATGAGCTAGACCTAGTGAGAAAACCTGATGTATCGAAATTTCTTGACACATTCTGCGGGGTTTAAGATAGGTGCTATGAATTGATTGGGGTTTTTGTACACTATTTCTTCAACAGAGAAAAATGCTTCTAGATTTTTACCAGACGTGTTGGGATACTATTTCGAATAGATACTTAATAGTGCGTTTAGCTTTGTATAGAATATACATTGTAATGTATCGCGAAGTAATTTAAACGAACGTACGACCGAAATTAATGTGTGTATGTGTAATGTGTCTACAATAACATGATTTTCTTTTCTTTTCAGGCCCAATTCTTCATGGTGCTGTTCCACTCAATAAGTGCTCTGGTATACGACTGTGGATATCCAAAGTGAGTATCCACTACCTATAATATATCTTAACCATTACGATCATGATATATACTTATTCATAGTGCTACGTATGAACCTGCATGAACATAATCATGTTAAAAAAATGCCGTCTGCTTTAATATTAAAAAAAACTTTGCGCACAGGTAGTCTATATTTAATAGAATACTAGGTGTATAGTTTTTTATAATATTTGATTGAAATCGGCTAGAATCCCAAACAAGATATTTCACAAATTTACAGTAAACTGTACAGTTGAAAGTTAAAATAACTAAACTGAATGTGAGAGCTACATCAGTGCAATTCTGGACTTTCGTACAATCGTATTGCGATTCTTAGAAAATTTGCTATTTGAATATTATGCAAGAATTTATGAAAAATTACATTTCGGGTCGCGAAACCGGTGAGGAATCTGCGTTAATATACATAGATACGTTTTGATAATGTCCTCATCCTCATGTCCCAATAATACAGTACAAAGTAAGTTACAAAAAATAACCTGCGTGAAGTTAGCAGCCTAAAGTTAGCAGCCTTTGAATAGCCGACCAAATTAAGATGGTCACTTCAGTCATTGCATACTTTATCAATTAAAACACGTAAAAAGCCCCAAAAACATTGGAATAACAATGCTAGGTATTCATATAAACACTATAATATGTTCTAAAATAAAAAAAATACAAAAAATACGACGTTTACTTACCGACGCCCTTGTTGGTTAATGAATATTTTGTATGGGGGCACCAAGATGCCATAGACCTGCCAGCATCTCACCTGGTTTATTATGTGTGTTGACTCATTATAAAACACTGACAGAAGTTTCATCAACATTGAAACGGTATAGCAGGTGTCCAGGAGCCACTTTCTGACAGATTTTGGGTAAAAATTTACAATATTTCACGAATAATCAAGTTTGCAGGTGGAACCTGAAGGAATTCAGCTGCAAATGATAGTTCATATGAAAGGTATTATTAATACCTAGAAACGGTTTTCAGCAATTTCAGATAAAATGACTTTTGGTGAATATTCAAGGGGAAGATCAGAAAATAAAAGTTAAATAAATAAATAAAATGCAATAATTATAAGTTATTTTTATTTTTTATATTATTTGACTGTATTATGTGATACTAATTTATATTTTAATTTTTAATGTATATTTCAATTTGTAAACTATATGGGAAATATCCTGAAATAAAGAATTTATTATTTATTATTATTATTATTATTAGCAGCCCAAGATTACCATTTTGTATGGGGGCACCAAGATGCCATAGACCTGCCAGGATCTCACCTGGTGTATTATGTGTGTTGACTCATTATAAAACACTGACAGAAGTTTCATCAACATTGAAACGGTATAGCAGGTGTCCAGGAGCCACTTTTTGACAGATTTTGGGTGAAAAATTGACAATATTTCACGAATATTCAAGTTTGCAGGTAGAACCTGAAAGAATTCAGCTGCAAATGATAGTTCATATGAAAGGTATTATTATTACCTAGAAACTGTTTTCAGCAATTTCAGATTAAATGACTTTTGGTGAATATTCAAGGGGAAGATCAGAAAATAAAAGTTAGCAGCCCAAGATTAACATTTTGTATGGGGGCACCAAGATGCCATAGACCTGCCAGCATCTCACCTGGTTTATTATGTGTGTTGACTCATTATAAAACACTGACAGAAGTTTCATCAACATTGAAACGGTATAGCAGGTGTCCAGGAGCCACTTTCTGACAGATTTTGGGTAAAAATACACAATATTTCACGAATAATCTAGTTTGCAGGTGGAATCTGAAGAAAATCAGCAGTATATGAAAGTTCATATGAAAGGTATTATTAATACCTAGAAACATTTTTCAGCAATTTCAGATAAAATGACTTTTGGTGAATATTCAAGGGGAAAATCAGAAAATAAAAGTTAGCAGCCCAAGATTACCATTTTGTATGGGGGCACCAAGATGCCATAGACCTGCCAGCATCTCACCTGGTTAATTATGTGTGTTGACTCATTATAAAACACTGACAGAAGTTTCATCAACATTGAAACGGTATAGCAGGTGTCCAGGAGCCACTTTCTGACAGGTTTTGGGTAAAAATTTACAATATTTCACGAATAATCAAGTTTGCAGGTGGAACCTGAAGGAATTCAGTTGCAAATGATAGTTCATATGAAAGGTATTATTAATACCTAGAAACGGTTTTCAGCAATTTCAGATAAAATGACTTTTGGTGAATATTCAAGGGGAAGATCAGAAAATAAAAGTTAGCAGCCCAAGATTACCATTTTGTATGGGGGCACCAAGATGTCATAGACCTGCCAGCATCTCACCTAGTTTATTATGTGTGTTGAATCATTATAAAACACTGACAGAAGTTTCATCAACATTGAAACGGTATAGCAGGTGTCCAGGAGCCACTTTCTGACAGTTTTTGGGTAAAAATTTACAATATTTCACGAATATTCAAGTTTGCAGGTGGAACCTGAAGGAATTCAGCTGCAAATGATAGTTCATATGAAAGGTATTATTAATACCTAGAAACGGTTTTCAGCAATTTCAGATAAAATGACTTTTGGTGAATATTCAAGGGGAAAATCAGAAAATAAAAGTTAGCAGCCCAAGATTACCATTTTGTATGGGGGCACCAAGATGCCATAGACCTGCCAGCATCTCACCTAGTTTATTATGTGTGTTGAATCATTATAAAACACTGACAGAAGTTTCATCAACATTGAAACGGTATAGCAGGTGTCCAGGAGCCACTTTCTGACAGATTTTGGGTAAAAATACACAATATTTCACGAATAATCTAGTTTGCAGGTGGAACGCTCCTGGCCACCTGCTATACCGTTTCAATGTTGATGAAACTTCTGTCAGTGTTTTATAATGAGTCAACACACATAATAAACCAGGTGAGATGCTGGCAGGTCTATGGCATCTTGGTGCCCCCATACAAAATGTTAATCTTGGGCTGCTAACTTTTATTTTCTGATCTTCCCCTTGAATATTCACCAAAAGTGATTTAATCTGAAATTGCTGAAAATGGTTTCTAGGTATTAATAATACCTTTCATTTGAACTATCATTTTAAGCTGATTTCCTTCAGGTTCCACCTGCAAACTAGATTATTCGTGAAATATTGTGTATTTTTACCCAAAATCTGTCAGAAAGTGGCTCCTGGACACCTGCTATACCGTTTCAATGTTGATGAAACTTCTGTCAGTGTTTTATAATGAGTCAACACACATAATAAAACAGGTGAGATGCTGGCAGGTCTGTGGCATCTTGGTGCCCCCATACAAACTGTTAATCTTGGGCTGCTAACTTTTATTTTCTGATCTTCCACTTAAATATTCACCAAAAGTAATTTAATCTTAAATTGCTGAAAACCGTTTCTAGGTATTAATAATACCTTTCATATGAACTATCATTTGCAGCTGAATTCTTTCAGGTTCTACCTGCAAACTTGAATATTCGTGAAATATTGTCAATTTTTCACCCAAAATCTGTCAGAAAGTGGCTCCTGGACACCTGCTATACCGTTTCAATGTTGATGAAACTTCTGTCAGTGTTTTATAATGAGTCAACACACATAATAAATCAGGTGAGATGCTGGCAGGTCTATGGCATCTTGGTGCCCCCATACAAAATGGTAATCTTGGGCTGCTAACTTTAATTTTCTGATCTTCCCTTTGAATATTCACCAAACGTCATTTTATCTGAAATTGCTGATAACCGTTTCTAGGTATTAATAATACCTTTCATATGAACTATCACTTCTAGCTGATTTTCTTCAGATTCCACCTGCAAACTAGATTATTCGTGAAATATTGTGTATTTTTACCCAAAATCTGTCAGAAAGTGGCTCCTGGACACCTGCTATACCGTTTCAATGTTGATGAAACTTCTGTCAGAGTTTTATAATGAGTCAACACACATAATAAACTAGGTGAGATGCTGGCAGGTCTATGGCATCTTGGTGCCCCCATACAAAATATCCATTAACCAACAAGGGCGTCAGTAAGTAAACGTCGTATTTTTTAGTAATTTGTTTATTTTAGAACATATGAAGTGTTTATATGAATATCTAACATTATTATTCCCATGTATTTGGTGCTTTTTACGTGTTCTAATTGATAAAGTATGCAATGACGGAAGTGGCCATCTTAATTTGGTCGGCTATTCAAAGGCTGCTAACTTTAGGCTGCTAACTTCACACACCTCAAAAAATATCATGTAATAATATGTATAATATTAAACTTTGTGGACAAATGACATAATAAATGCATGGAAGTAATAAGTCCTAGCGTGTTTTGAAACTATACAAGGCCAGAACGCAGAGGTTGGGACTGCTCGCGTATATTTTCAAATTAAAATGGTGCCATGATTTACTTGAAAGTATACAAGGCCATTACGCACTAATCGCGTATATTTTCAAGTAAGTTGGGCCAAAATTATGGCTTGAAAATATACTGCAGCAGTTACCACTGCGTACTAATCGTGTATATTTTCAAGTGCCAAGCGGCAATGCGAGCACTTGAAACTATACGTGATTAGTTACCAGGTAGCCCTTTTGAATTGTTGCTCTCTCTTTCTTTCATGCGAAATAGAAATAAGTCTATTGCTTTCTAAACATTGCATCATCATTCCGCACTTGGCATTGTTTTCGTAGCGTGTTTTGAAACTATACAAGGCCAGAACGCACCCATAGTGTACTAGCACTGTATAGTTTCAAGTGAAAAAAATAAATATTTTACTTGAAAATATACACGATTTGTGCGTACTAATCGCGTATACTTTCAAGTTGGGATTTATTGAATCGTACTTGAAAATATACATTGCTATTACGCATATTGCTTGATTGGCGTACTTGTCGCATATAATTTATACCTACTTGCTGATTCTAATTTACTTAACTATTTCGTTAAATGTAAATGACTACAATTGACTTGTTCTGCCTGCAATACCTGTAAAATGATAATAAATGAAGATGAACAAGCTCTAATTTGATTGATAAATTGATATTTATAGCAATCATACTTGCAAGTAAGCATACCTACTAATATCTTATTATTTAAATGAATTAAGAGTAATACCTACTACACTCCTGAACGGATAAGACTAGCTTAATGACGCCGTCGGCAATATTAAAGTGCATTTAACAGCGCATCAAAATATTATTATAACCAACTAAAATAGTAAATTTTGATCAAATTTTTAATTTAATGGTTTAAAAAAAATAGGGTCATTTAGTGTTGACTTTTTGCTACTTGGACTTATTCATTGCTCGTGAGTGTAGTAAGTATTACCCTATAGACCTATTATAGACATATTTTTCATCAAGTTTTGAATTCACCGTAATTGTCTTTTATGAATTGTTCTACACCCTCTCATGAGATAATTTTTTCTATTAACAACAGTTCTACAGTTTAATATCAATTTACTTTTTAACTTACGGTGTAAACAAAAAACACGTTACGAAATTAATGCCAAGTGCGGAATGATGATGCAATGTTTAGAAAGCAATAGACTTATTACTATTTCGCATGAAAGAAAGAGAGAGCAACAATTCAAAAGGGCTACCTGGTAACTAATCACGTATAGTTTCAAGTGCTCGCATTGCCGCTTGGCGCTTGAAAATATACACGATTAGTACGCAGTGGTAACTGCTGCAGTATATTTTCAAGCCATAATTTTGGCCCAACTTACTTGAAAATATACGCGATTAGTGCGTAATGGCCTTGTATACTTTCAAGTAAATCATGGCACCATTTTATTTTGAAAATATACGCGAGCAGTCCCAACCTCTGCGTTCTGGCCTTGTATAGTTTCAAAACACGCGTTTTCGTAACTTTTTTTTTGTTTACATCGTACAGTTTAAAAGTAAATTGATTTAAGATTTAAATTAAACTGTTTTTAATAGTCAAAATTATCTCAGAAGAGGGTGTTGAACAATTCATAAAAGACAATTACTTACGGTGAATTCAAAACTTGATGAAAAATATGTTTGTAATAGGTCTATAGGGTTAATACCTACTACACTCACGAGCAATGAATTAGTCCAAGTAGCAAAAAGTCAACACAAAATGACTAAATTTTTAAAAACATTTATATTAGAATTTGATCAAAATTTACGTTTTTAGTTGGTTATAATATTTTGATGCGCTGTTAAATGTAATGTAATATTGCCGATGGCTTCATTAAGCTAGTCTTTTCCGTTCAGGAGCTATCGTCACTGGAACTTTTTCATTGCTCGTGAGTGTAGCAGGTATTACTCTTAATTCATATAAATAATAAGAGATTAGTATTCTTGCTTGCAAGTATGATTGTTATAAATATCAATTTATAAATCAAATTAGAGCTTTTTCATCTTTATTTATAAACATTCTATAGGTATGACAGGCAGAACAAGTAAATTATAGTCATGTACATTTACCTTAATAGTTAAGTAAATCAGAATCAGCATGTAGGTATAAATTATATGCGATAAGTACGCCAATCAAGCAATGTGCGTAATAGCAATGTATATTTTCAAGAACGATTCAGAAAATCCCAACTTGAAAGTATACGCGATTAGTACGCACAAATCGTGTATATTTTCAAGTAAAATATAAATTTTTTTCACTTGAAACTATACAGTGCTAGTACACTATGGGTGCGTTCTGGCCTTGTATAGTTTCAAAACACGCTAAGTCCTAATAAATGTGAAAGATCGTGATAATTTTTAGTTACTCTTTCACGAGAAAAATCCTGAAATATTTTCTTTAGAATAACGGAATGGAAATAAACAACAATTTAAAATAACAATTAACATAAAATAACTCATTGACATGCACTTAAAATTTTAAATTAGTGTTTTAGTATGTACCAGCACGGATATTAATATAGGTAGGTAATACTAAGTAGAATTATCAGTAAAGGATTGAATTTGTCTTCGGAATATGGCGATCGATCCTCGTAAATGTATATTTAATCACTACTACTGCATACAGAAGCCAATAGCTTAGGATATTGTAGTTATGACCAATGACATGTGAGGTGAAATTGGGAAAAAGAAAGTACTATGCTAAAAACTAAATTTACTAAAATTCTACTATGCTAAAAATGACACCACTGTCGGACATGTAGTCCTAAAACCAATAAGTATAACAATAAAGTTAAAATATTTTGTAATTGTAAAAGCCCAGGTGTATACCAAAATCTTTCATACATATAATAAGAACACATAAACGCCTGAAGGAAAACTGTGTGATTTTCACAATAATAATAAAAAGTAAGTGTTCATTTATAAAATGTTGCAGCGGATAGGCTAACGCAATGTATCTAGATCACGGGTTTTTGTTTGAGACCTAATATGCAACACCTATCATCGAAATATCAGGTTTCCCATGGCCTTATTTTGTGAAGTGAGTTTTGTTTAGTCATATTTTCTTAGCAATAAGATACCTACATTATTATAATTTTGAACAGAGCAGACTAACTATGAACTGGGAGGAACATGCGTAACCCTATGACTTAAATTGTCCGTGGTATCATCAGAAAAAATCTAGATACATAGGTACCTTATACCTTATATTCTTAAAAAATTTACAGCATTATGACAAAATATTGTTTTTTTTGTCTAGTTACTAAATTCAAAATTGCATTATTTTGTCTTAAATGTCTGGTTTATCTAATTGAATACGCAATGTGCCACTTTGATTCACCGATAAACAAAATAGAAAGTTCAAAGTCAATCTATTGAAATATAAGTATGGGAACTTCATTCAATACTATAGAGATCTATAGAAATCTCTCCGGTGTTCAAAAGTCCAACTTGACAAAAATATTTTCACTAACGATCTACAGGTTATCTTTCGCAAGTTGGCGCGCCTGCGTTGTTGCGCTAAACTGTGCAACCTGCAATGCACATCAGTACACTGCAAAGGAAATCAGGGCTTGTGTAGCAAATCTCAACTAGTAGCACTTCCCTATAACCTTATTTAGCAACTCCATCACTTTGCGACACCTGAACGAATCTCTTTGTCAATCTTCAACTGAAGTTGTTATATTGTCAACATTGATAAGTATTTTACTATTTACATCGGTTTTCTTACTTATTTCTTTACCTTCCACAGGATCATCGCTGCTGGTCTCATCCTCCACTCGACCATCTTCATCGTCCTGTTCATGAACTTCTACATCCGAAGCTACCAGCCGAAGCCGAGAGACCCCCCGACCAAGGTCCCCGTGGCTGATGCTTCCAACAACAACAATGATGCCAAAGTTCCAAATGGCCACGCCAAAATGAACGGATACACCAACGGCCACATCAAAAATGGTTACACGAATGGCCATGTCATCACAGATGCCACACAGAAGGAGAAAGTCCAATAGTCAAAATTTTAGATGTAGTCGATATGCAGAGTCATTCTGCAAGGGATATTAGTTTACGATTTAACCTGTGGATAATAGTTACCGTCGCTTATGTTATTAAACTTGTTATGTTGTCCTTTCTTGTAAATTTTTCACTTTGATTTTCGCTGTACGAAGCAAACTTTTGGTCCAGTTGAATGGTGATGTAGTTGGTTACCGCTCCTTATTGTGAGGAGTATTTCTTCCAGTGATGTTTGTTATGTATATTTTATATTTAGGAATGTTGTAATGTAAGCGACGCTAAATGTAGATATTATATTGTTAAGTAGGTATGTCTGTCTTCCACTGCGAGCTAAGCTCAGGTTTAGTAATTAGATTGAACTGTAACAAATAGTTGTGTAAATATGTACCTGGATTTATATATAGGTATTGTAATAACTATTTAATTGTTGTTTTGTTTATTTTACTGTCTCCGATTAAATTGTCCTTTTTCGGTTTACTCGTAAACTACCTCATTTCTACCGTCCAGTTTTTCTCCTATTATTATTTAAGTTTAGTTCGTTCGTCCGTCCGCATTAAGCTTTATTTAGATGTAAATGTAGTGTTAATTTATTTATCTTTTTGTTCAGATTTTGTTTTACTTTCTTGATCATCTATTTGATTGTAAATAATCAAGAATGTTATTATTTTACTTACCAGTAAATGGACCAAAAATACCAAATTTTGTATATTTTCTAAAATTTACAGTTATGTATGCTGTTTTTTTTGCAATTTTTAACCGACTTCAAAAAAAGGAGGAGGTTCTCAATTCGTCGGGATCTTTTTTTTTTTTTTTTATATTTTTTTTTATGTATGTTCACCGATTACTCCGCCGTTTATGAACCGATTTTGAAAATTCTTTTTTTGTTGTATTGGGTTGAGCTTCCAGGTGGTCCCATTTTTTTTTCAGAATTTTATCTCACCCCCAAGGGTGGGTAAAGGGGTAAAAACAGGGTATGAATTTAAATTTTGGGCACATATTAACCGATTCTAATGAAATTAAGAACGTAAATATAGTTCTTATAACAAAAAAATATGATGGTGACCTTGAGCTGATCTGATGATGGAAACGGAAGGCAGTCAGGGGAACTCCTCAACGGTATATAGCAACTACTTCGTGTTTAGGCTTGAATGATTCGTATTGATTAGTAGGACATTTTGGTATCATTTGCACCTTACTTTTGATTGAAAATTATTACAAATAAACTAAAAACTATTAAATAAAATAATAATTAAAAAAATTAAAAAACCGACTTCAAAAAACCACTAAAATGTAAGAAATAATTTAAGGTTTACACAAATTCTACTCGTATGAGACAGTACAAATATACCTAAGCAGGAACTGTTCTTTTTTGAAGTTGGTGCCATATTTCTTCAGATTACTTTGTCACCGCACCAACATCAAAAAAGAACAGTTCCTGCTTAGGTATATTTGTACTGTCTCATACGAGTAGAATTTGTGTAAACCTTAAATTATTTCTTACATTTTAGTGGTTTTTTGAAGTCGGTTTTTTAATTTTTTTAATTATTATTTTATATAACGATACGATCCAAACAAATTCAAGGTCTATACTTTATTCCAATGTTGAACTTGAGCAATCAATTAATTATTCAACGAAAAAGCCATTGGGTCATGGTTTACACTCGATTTAACAAACAACTTTCATTATTTTTTATTCTTCTCTTGACAATGATTATTAAAAAATAATTGTAATTTTGTATAAATTGTAGGTAATCATTTGTAAAAATATATTAAAGTTATATTTCAGACTGTATATTGTTATGTAGCTCCCAGTGGAAGCTGCAGTTCTAGTACGAACACAGGGTATGCCGATGTAGTACCAACCATACCAGTCAGTTATAGGTAAAAATTGTATTTTAAAATAGTACATAGGTGTTGTATACAGAGTGTAAGTATAGGCTATAAAATGATGTATTATATACATTTGTATAACTTTTTTTTGTATAAATGGAAATAAAATTTTCGACTCATGAGTTGTTGTTTTTTATATCCTATATATTATGTGGTCCTTGGGTTGAATTCCCCAAATAACGATTAAATTGTTTTTATAACCTATACATGGTATACAAGTTTGGTTAGGATTAGGATATAAGCTAGTAGGACTCTTAGGTGAGTTTGTAACAAAACATCATTAATAAGCTGATCGATAAAGAGCCAGGCTAGGAATTGCTATCGCGGTGAAAGCCTCGGCCAGTGAGATTAACATCAGGGGGTTACTCTCTAAATCACCGAACGGACGAACAAGAATTGTCGCGCCATCGGCACGCTCAATCTCAATACAATGAGATAGAGTCGAGGTTATCGCTACATTTTTGTTTTTCCCAAGCTTTGAAGCGCTGCACTAGGGCTCCCACACATAAACACGACACGATGTCGCATCGTGCCACGACGCGGCGTCGTTTCACGATACGACGTCGCGTCGCGGAAATTTACGACTACCATCGTAAAAAAAACACGACATCGTAACGTAAAGTTCCGCGGCACGATGCCGTCGATACAACATTCATTCCCTAAAAATGGACCGCAGTAGACGCGTACTGCTTCTGCTGTTAATAAGAAGACGAAGAAAGAAAAGACAGATACTCAGAAGATACTGGATCCACCCATTTCTTTCAACAATGAATAATGGGAGTCACTTTTTAAAGAAGTACAATGCCTTGAAAATTGACCACAACAAGTTCGTGTATCGACACACACGTAACGACGTCGCGTCGTGAATTTACGCGACGCGACGTCGTATCGTGAAACGACGCCGCGTCGTGGCACGATGCGACATCGTGTCGTGTTTATGTGTGATAGGGCTCCCACACATAAACACGACACGATGTCGCATCGTGCCACGACGCGGCGTCGTTTCACGATACGACGTCGCGTCGCGGAAATTTACGACTACCATCGTAAAAAAAACACGACATCGTAACGTAAAGTTCCGCGGCACGATGCCGTCGATACAACATTCATTCCCTAAAAATGGACCGCAGTAGACGCGTACTGCTTCTGCTGTTAATAAGAAGACGAAGAAAGAAAAGACAGATACTCAGAAGATACTGGATCCACCCATTGCTTTCAACAATGAATAATGGGAGTCACTTTTTAAAGAAGTACAATGCCTTGAAAATAGACCACAACAAGTTCGTGTATCGACACGTAACGACGTCGCGTCGTGAATTTACGCGACGCGACGTCGTATCGTGAAACGACGCCGCGTCGTGGCACGATGCGACATCGTGTCGTGTTTATGTGTGGGAGCCCGTAGCCCGGTTCTATCTCGTTGTAAATGACAATTCTTATTCGTTCGTTTGCCGATTTAGAGGGTGACCCCGCAGTCGCTGACTGCCCAGGGAGCAGCAACGAATATAAGGAACAGGTGATAGGACACTCGACTAGACTCTTTGTGAGTTTCACCCCAGATTTAAGAATAATATAGGCGGTAGAGGTATTAATAAGTTAAAAACTATCAAAATGATTCACTATGTAGTAAACCGTACAAAAACACTTGTTGTAAGTAATTTTGTTTCATTATTACTGTGAATCTGAATCTTGTATAAGTTTGTTGAAGGCATAGAATAGAACAACGCGGACTCGGTTGAAGCCTCAGACCACTCATTCTCAATGGTTGAATGGGACTTAAACAAACGTATGTTGCTCAACTTGCCATCTATTGAAAGTGTGAGGAACTTCTTGTTATGCTTAGTTAGCAATAAAAGCACCGGCCGATCAGGCGTAGCTCCCAAGACTACTAATAATAATGCGGTATAGCAGCAGATGTTGTGCATTTTTAAATGGATTTTAGAGATGTCACTATTTTACTAAAGCTGTGCATGTTGATATTTTGATATTCGTCTATCGTCTCGGCGATATTACTTATTAAGTTATGTATTTATCTTATAAGTTGGGTAGGAAGGTTACACATTGCCGAAGTCATTTATTTTATAAAATGAGTGATAAGTGTATCTATACCTTTTGTAATTTATTAATTTAGTGTCATTAAAGACAGCAATTCGGTGGTTTCTCTCCCCTCTCTGACTAATTTGTCTGCCCTAAACCAGAACCCTACTTCAAAACTGACAGACCATTTTTGTGACCTATAAGTGAAATGTTCTCACATACAATAAGGAGTTCAGGTTACAATGGACACAATACAAATACAGCCCGCATTGAGAAGGGTAGAAAATTTTGGACACACAAAGCTCGGTCTTGTTTCATTTAGTTCCTTGTACCCAAAGCAGAGGGCGACAGTGTATACATAGTACTACATATTTACGTTCCATTTCAAGCAAACTAAATAGTTAAGTGCAGATCTGTCATTAAAATAACATTTCATTTGGCTCCTTACAAAAGTAACATAAATTATTAATTGATTTGATTTGAAAACTAACATTAATGGAAAGACCTATTCATCAACGCTATTTTTCAAAGGGAACCTACATACCTACACTTAATTGACTTCACATCTAGTTTTCCAATCCTACAGCAAATTTTAGCTGTAGATTGATAATGTTGCTAAATTTTATTAGTTATTTCTGTTGAGTAAAAATCTGACTCTACAAATATTATTTTCTCTTAAAAGTACCTATGTTTTAGACCAAGAATTATGTGAAATGGAACGTAAGTAATTCTGTCGAACGCGCCGGGCGCCGGGACGAACAAATCCTATCCCAGGGAAGTCAGTTTTATGCGCGAACTCGCGGCGACCGCCCCGCGCCGAGCGTCCCTTCCCCTGCCACTGAATACAACAAAATACCCACCTTACCGCTACAAAAAAAAACACTGGAACCCAACTCCAATACCACAAATGTGCAGTGAACACAGTGCAGTTACACAAAGTGAACAAACAACGATGTTATAAATCCAGAATGACACGAAAGCTTTTCGCCCAGCGTCTAGCTATCGTGAATAATGACATGAAACAACATTTTGTACGCCGATAAATCGGCTGTTACGGTGTTCTCTAATCGGTAATGTGTTGTTCGAGATTAGAAGTGAATGCTTTAAAAATCCTGGAGCATAGTCCTGTATTTTGCCAAAGAGTAGCCAGGGCTGGGATCCCGTGGAATATGCTAATAAGAAGGTTCCTTTTGACCTGGAGTAACAAAAAGCTCTGCACTAGAACACTGCAGTGCGATTTGCGTTGCAAATTTCCTGTGTTTATTTCCGTTCGTGGTCTATTTGTCCCAATAAATAGTTAAAATGTCAGTGCATTGTTGGTTTGTGTGTGTTTTCAGTTGGTCTGAGCATTTTCAGAAATAAAAGTAAATGGGAGCGCAAGAAATTCTTATTGTTGTTTATGGGAATATAACATACGTATTGTTAAGTTTCTAAGAATATTGCATGAATAGAAAATATATTATTATAGAAGTTCACTACGAGAAGCATTTATTCGCCAGGTTACATCTATCATTGTATCTAATAGAAAAATTATAATGAAATATTTAAAATTCAGACGAAGAATATGATCATGTTACAGATTTCAATGAAGCACTATAATTTATAAATCATATCATCAGCTAAAATTTTACATATTTAAGTGAACAGAGCAAAATAGTGTATTTTGTCTAATTTCAAATATTATTATACCTACCCAGGTCCTGCACTCAATTCAATTCAAGTCAAAATACAGTATTGGATGCAGATCCTTTGTGCAAACCGCACTACAGGGCTCCAGTTTGGGGAAGCAGTTTCAACAATTTATAGCTCAGCTCTATTTACTTCCTTATCAACTACTTGGTTTAAGAAGTCATGTAAAAGATGTCTAGTGGACCCCTAAGGTCATACACGTGGAAAAATAATGGAAAATGAGATTTTAACTGGTATTTGTTCTAAAGTTTACTTATGAAGAATTTCAACACAATTATTTGGTACAGTTAAGTATATTACGTCCAGCAGTGGATGATAACGGTGATATAATCTTATACGGAATAAATAAAAATTCTTGCTATGAAGACATTCGACATTAACTACGTATTGGTACCTCACAAGACACACAAGGAAGGAAGCGGTAAGCCGATCGAACATAAATAAAACGGAATGAATAAGACATGACGCGGCGTTGAAAATAAAAACAAAATGTGATGCAAAGCAAACAGTACAACATACTTCTCGAGCGAAATTAAAAAGACAACAAAAGATATCTACGACTTAACTATTTCTTGTGGAACGGAAGTTATCAGACTTTCAACCGGTTTCTTGCCCGCTGTACTACAAATCCGGTTCCAGTCTTATTTGTTTGTCTTGCACTTGTGAATACAGATTCATGTCTTAAATTTTAACGAAGCTTTCTTGGGATGAGATTGGAATATTTCGCTTGATATAGTTGATCATTATTTTATCAATTACAACGAATAGAAGCTCTAAACGAGTATGATCACCGTGAAGAGATATCAGTTGAAAATAAGATCAGCAAAACCTTTTTTCCGCAAAGGCCTCTTTTGATCGTAGTGTTGCCTAATCTACTTGGCCGATCTCTTACTCATATATTTGGTAATGCTCCGCCATCTAATCCACTCGTTGATTGTTAAGGCAGCCTCCTACACTCCTAACTCACTGTCGGTACCTATATACCTACCTACAAAAGTTTACCGTACTCCATTATTTTCCAAATCTTTCGAGCTCGTAAATTTAATAAAAGAGTTCTTCAAGTTATTAAAACTTACTAATAGAATTACGTTTTCGTAGGTGGTACAAGATTACAAAAGTTTCTGAACGAATACACATACGTTACAATAAACACACAGAAGAGTACAAGGTAATAATAGTATAATGCAGTATAACATCAATGTAATTTATAAAACTTCTTATTTTAAGAATAACTCGGCTCTAACAAACTTGAATAAAAAGGCTAGGGATGTCAATTTTATACTATTTCCAGAAGCCACCTTTTCACACATCTGTCCCCTTTAACCGGGTGTAGTCATGCGCAAAAGTGTTTCAGGCCTAGTTGACACTTCACGTGTGATTGACGTCGTCGGCTCTTGCATTTATCACATCGACACCCTATATCTTTAGCTGGATGCAAAGCAACATTATCTAAAGGTTTCTTCCAGAAATGATAAATTTACATGTTACAGGAGATTTTGTTCCTACATAAAGTCGAATAGAAGTTATTTTATATTTCTTTTAACGACAACATTTTCAGCCAAATTTTAGAGTAACACAACTGAATGTTGTGCTAATTTTAATTACACGTGTCCATGAAAGTCGCAATTTCCAACAAACATCTAACATTTCCAATATCAGACTCTGTTCTGTTTGTGTTTGAAAAAGGTCTCTGTTGTGTAAATACAAATAAACTGACAAAATACACACTGCCATTTAGTTATTGCGGTTAAACCTATACAATGGGGCCCCACTATTGTGTACCTTGCGAGCGTGGGATGGTACATTCTACTCTTTATTTAAAGAAAAAATATACGCTAACAGGGGGTGATGAGAACATGCTATAGCAAGGCTAACCAAACCATTTGAAGGCTATAAAAATGATCCCTGTCATAAGCTCTAGTGTTGTGATGTGGCCGATGGATCACAGTTTAAGAAAGAACTATTATCATTTTTTTAAGAGAAGTATAATCCTTTAACGTTTTTATTCATCATTAATACCTTTGTATAATTTTATTTTGTTAGAAAAGCAAACTGCATGTTAGCAAATAATAAGCATACGAAAACAAGTAGGTATGACAAGCTTTCACAGATAAATTAATACACAAAGGCACCAACTTGTGGTATTCACCAATTTAAGTGGTATTTGTTAGGGATAGCTAATATACGTAAAAGAGAAGTAAGTACATAATCTATTAATATTCAAAATTAAATCACTTTTCAAATCTAGAAGTACCTACGAGTGTATTTTTAACAATTTTGTATTAGATACACATTATATATCGAACGAATATAAATATTTTGTGATGAGATAGCTGTAAAGAGTAATTACTGTTTTAAAACTTTGTTATGTTTGAGGTAAAATAACAATTAGAAATTATTATAGCTCGTTATTAAACCTGCAAGCACTATTATAACATAGCTAATTATTTGCGCCAATCTAGTAGCGGTTACGATTTATTTTAAACTTAACAAAGTAAATATTAATGCAATACAAAGCTTTACTCCTTAACACTTACACACAATTATATCGTTAACACAATAGATACACCAGAAATCAAAGACAGCAAAAAGTCTAACCTAAAATTTGACCGCTCCATGACAAAACAGACCTTACCCTGATGTTCATTAGGATAATAATATAACAGAATAGTTTTATTTTTTCCCATTCCCCAATGAGTAGTTGATTGCCGTTTAGGGATGAGCGAACACCGTCCGTTCAGGCAATTTGTCCTTTTAACCATTTGGCGTATGGTTTTTACGGCCTTGTACGGATCGGTTATTTTAGTGTGTCTAGTTTGCCGGTCGGGGCCAACTTATAGTGAACGGTAGAGGGCGGGACAGGCGCGTGGCGGTGGCGCTGTCACGTGATTCTGGCTGAGACACTTATGCACTCGACTGTACATTCAATTTTGCTTCGGAACATATACACTTCGGACCTATACAATACAATAAGGTGTGCCAACAATCGGATGCAGGGCCATGGTTATGATTGAGGATTTTAATAATTGTATATTGTTATTAATGCCAACGAGAATATCGTTACAGTACTATTGTAAAGCTTTTTGTACAAGAAACTTAAAACTTCCTTTAGTAACGTGATATGGTGACAAAGAAAAAAACCCTGATAACTGTCTTATATTTCGTAGATAAAACTAAACCACAAAGCGCACTACATCAGCAATATAGATAGAATTCTGTATTTCATTGAAACAGCAATAGAATTTAATATTGAAGTAGAAGTTGAACAACTCATCCGTTTGGAAGCAACTCGGTCAAACAGATGACCGCGCCGGCGAACACTCTATTGAGAATTAAAGTAGTCACATGAAGTCACATCAAAGCAGAGTCTGCTAAATTTTATAGATGTCAATTGGATCTATTGGATTTAAACGCGAGGAAATGTCATATGTGACAGTGATGACATATTTGACATGATTTGACACGTAACGTAAAGGAGTGATTTATTATTTGTTCTTCCTTCTGGCGTAGGTAGGTAGGTACACTGGGCAATCCTCGAATGACAACTATTCGGACATGATGAAAGGATGCCAAATTCTTTCATCATGGTGACAAACCTCTGCACTGGATATTAGATAGATAAGTAGAAAGATTACTCTTATTTTAAGATTTATCCAGATATTAGGTATTACTGGTATTACTATTGCTAACGTATTCAGATTGTGATTTTCTTATGTCGGATTTATAACAAAGACGAAAGTTTCTAGAGCTAGGCTATCTTAAATCTCTCGGGAGACACCCCATTAGAATGTAAATTCGCAAATGTAACTGCCTATTCTTGATTTGTGGAGTCACAAATTCATTTCAAGTCGGGCTACCAATTGAAAATTCGCACAGAACAATGGAGCCAGATTTAATTTATATCTCTCTTTGTTTGATACACATTTTCTAGATAATTAGGGTTCTGAGCCACCAAAGTAAAAAAACCCTGCGTCCGTACGTCTGTCCCACGTCTGTCCCGTCTCGTGACTCCTGACTAATATCCGTTTGTCAAGAAAAAAAGAGGTCTTCTTCGTCAAATCTCGACTAAATATTTAAAATACTAGATTCTAGATGTGTAGGTACCCTAAGTGCATCCTCGCTTGCAAGTCACCTCTGACTACCCCTTCGTAAGCAATAATTATGTGTGTACTACTTTATTATTTTTTTGCTAATCTGATAAGATTGCAATTTTTACATGTAGGAGAAGATTTGGCTATGTTTTTAATCAATTTACATTTTAAAAAAATTATTATATTTATTCATGAACTCTACAAGTTTTCGAATAAAGGAGACCGTGGCATCCAGTGTCTGTCCACTTCAAACATATTGAATGAAGCGTCATAAAATGCGCTCCCTACGGCCCTTTGTGCAACGCCCTTTACCTGCCCTTAGATTCAATAGGACTTTTTATGCCCACTGTCCTTTGCGGGACCGAATTCGAATTTATGAGCTAAAGGTGTTTTGATAATGGCTTAATATAGTGTATGCGGTTCCAAATACGTTTGGTTTTGGAAGACGACTTTGGCACTTAATGTAAAATATAATAAGGATTATTAAAGATTTTTTTACTTATTTAAAATTAATTGATGCATCACTTCGTGTATATTTTATGTATTTTGATATGGTTACCTGTAACCTTGCAAAATGTGCTCTATAACCAATGACCCGATAAATGTAAATAATTTAAACTCTCAAAAAGTGGAAGTACTTACTACATCTAGGTACAGATATTCTAAGCTTACCTATACGTTATATTCGAGCTAAAACCCATATCAATTCATGTAATAATTGTATCTATCCACCTACGATGATTTATATACCCAGCCTGTATTCATTCATCCCACTGATAAAGGCCACAGCCGCAACACGAGATACAGCACTGTATGCGTTCCCTTTACAAAGTCCTCTGAATTTGAGTATTTGTAAACAAGAATGGTCTCTATTCGAAAGTTATAAAGGCGACATGTAGCCATGCCGAAAGGATTATCTATTCAAACCCCAAGTGTAGCGGATGCTCGAAATCCATCTCTCTCAGTTTTTAGAACATTTACGATGTCCCAACTTTTTCTGCTGTCATCTAAGCTTATGGCCTGTCACATGCCTATCATATGTACAAACTTGAAAATGTAGGCTTATGGAAAATGAAGTTTTATTGCTCTGCTACCTTTATTTTTATTTATCTGTAGAGTAGGAACTAACTTTTGACTAAATGTGTTAAGCGCTGCCACAGCTCCAAACAAATTTCGTACACAACGTAATATGCGAGTTAAACATTAACTTTGTAGTTTAGACCTGCCGCTACAGCCAGTTTAAAACCATAAAAAATCAATAAGTTTAATGGCTAGAAGCACTTAGCTACATTTCACATACATTTCAGTGAAAAATGAACCACTTTTATTTGTCCATACGTTTCTTGACAAACAGCGTCTAGACGCCTTTATATAAATGTAAACAGATCGTATCTCGCGTCAGCATCGCGCGGCGTATTGTTGTAGAATTTTAATCGGATTCATAAGTTGAAAAAATACACTAATTTAAAATTCACATTTCTGGCACGCCACTTCACATGGAAGTAAAGCAAAGTACCTTATTTAAAGGTAATTTTCATGTTTAAGCTGTAAATTGTCGACGTTGCTTTTTTCCAACGTTCCAAATGAGTTTAGACTTACCACGGCGAACTTCTTAATTTAGAGGGTTGTTAAATAACTGCACAATAGGCGCTGCTATAGAAATAAAGAACAAATTAATAAGGTGATTAAGGATTCTAAAATCTACAGTGGGAGTATTTTACAATCTACTATCCCAGCAATGGGACTCAGACATCTACAAGCTCTACATTTACTAATATGGTACCTAAGGCATGGCACACACGAGTCTGTCGGTTTCCACATTAATTTTATCTATTAGTATCTCCATTATTTCCACATAAATATGGCGTACCTATATATCACCTAAGTTTTAGGTATATTCTCCTGACTACGAACCTCCCCTACTCCTAGTTGATACCTGTGAGTAGGTCTATGCTGATACCGGAACCAAAACAAACAAAAACTCCTTGATGGTAAAAATCTGTGATGTAAAGAAGATTACACAGACTAAGGATAAACGTGATTGCGTGATTCCATTTTGTTTCACAGAACCAACAGTATCAAGGAGCTTTCCATCAGAACTAAAAGGCCTTTATCGAGAAATCTGTTTTAACACTTATTTATCGAGCCTTTACTGTGCTTCAGTTGACGTAGGGTGACTTCAGTATTGATGAAAACTGTTTCATGTTTTATAGAAGTATAGTTGCTGCCACCTTCTTTTATGGTTTGGTTAGATGCGGAGCAGTCGTTCCTGGTAAATTTATGATAGTTCTAATATTACATACTATAGTTATCATAAAAAGGATTTAGGATAGTATAAGTACCAAAAAGACCCTCTCTGATTTTGTTATATTTATGAGAAAGGCATGTTTTTTTTCCATTTCTTCTCCAATATTTTTACTTTAAATCCTAAGGGTTAAAACTTCTTCCATCACAACAACGTGCTATCATGCTATGGGCAACTTATTTCATTCAAATTCTGATAGACATATTGCATGTTACAAAAAAAACAATTTTATTAATAATAGGTAAGTAGTAGGATAAAAAAGCTCTTTCTAGCTTCCATGTCACTGAAAGCGGCCGCGGCCCAACACCGATAAGACACGAAGCTCTTGTCTGACCTTTGTGGCGTAGTAACTTTTTGAAAGATACCTTTTTATAGTCTTTGTTAAATATTTTTTTAACTGTAGCTTTAATTGAAGATTAGAGATTACAGACGGTGTGATGTATTCGTTGAAGAGACGGAATGCTTTTAGCGGCTCTTTACTATTTTATAACAATCTGTGAAATGGAACTACTAGAATAGAATATAACGTTACTCGTTTTTCAATGTGTTTGTGTTTATTTAAGGACTTTTGTCACAAAGTAACAATGAAAGTCTAAAAGTGACCAGAAGATCATAATATAATTCCCAATTTTAAAAAGCGATGATATTGTTACTGTTTTATCAATTATAAATCTGTACATGTATAACAATGGAATCAAATTTATAACCGGTCATCGGAATAGGTAGACTATCTTTGTTCCTACCACTTCTTATAACATAATTTTCGTCGGGGATTATTCTGATATGATCAACTATTCGCAGACACGTACGACACGTTACAATTAGCTGCATCTCGTCACAACTATCTTTACCCAACTGCAAACTCACACGAATCGATACACTGAAACTTGCTCCTCGGCGTGAGGCTGTTCAGTTACTTGAGTGTTAGACGGAACAGGACGGAATCTCATTAGTGCTATAAGACTTGCTGGTCAAAAATCAACAAAACTGCAACCGTAATCAAGCATTTGCCCTGAATAATTCTAAAAACAGTCGCAGATTTTTGCAATGCGACGTCGCAGTTTTGTATATAAGCCCCAATTGAGCTTAACTTTTTTACATAAACACTAAGGTGGAATTTCACCAAACGCTAAACGTATTTAGTAGCCTGTCAAACGTATGTCAGTTAGTACAAAATGTATTTAAAATTTGATTTAGATACAATTTTAAATACGTTTAGCGGTTGGTAAAAGTGACCCTAAAAATCTATGTTCGTAATTCCATCAATTCAAACTTGTTTATCTCCCGCAGATAGCGGAGCCCGAGTGAGACAAATGACAGTCGCGGCGCACGACAATCCTCACCAATGACAGATCAACACCACAGATCAAGTGACAGCGAAGATAAGACGCATGTGACGGTCTGTTGTGCGGCATGGAGCGGCCGCGGTCGCCCCGGCTCCGGCCCACGCTGCGGCACTTCCACAACCAGCCCGAGCTGCTGGGAGGCGGCTTCCATCTCATGCTGAGGTGGATACTTTACATATGGCTCGCGAGCTGCGGGCCCCTCGGCAACACCGTCAAACAGGATGGTAAGTACAAAGCACAGACATATATGACTAGATGCCACAAGTGCATTAATTTATTTGAGAACCGGGCGTGCCGAATTTTGTAAGTATAGGAATTATTATTTTGATACTGATAATGGCAGCTGGACAGAATTAAATGTATGAAACAAAAACGACACGCGCAGTACTTACCCTTGGGGAATCTAGTGCCATTACGTCTGTGATGCAAAGTAACATAAGTAACCAGATTAGGTACACACAGCGTTTTACGGCCGTAAAAAGACAACCCGACAAGAAGCTTATCATTCGGGCGTGTTTACAATAAAACATTATTTTAAACGCCAACGGCCCTTAACAAAATAAGGCCGTAAACACACAAAAACCCGTAAACAGTGAGTCGATCGTAAACACGCCATACACACTCAGCACTGTCAAAATACGAGAAACAGATGTGCATTTTATGTGGTTCTTCCGCAATCGTACTGGAAGACGCGGCTGTGGATGAAGATATACGGATCTATATTTTATTTAATACAGGGTGTTGCATAAAGTTAAAAAAATGTTCATTCTCTATAGCCAAAAGTCACGTGAATAACATAGTTTCTATGGAAAATGATAATTTTTATTGCAAATTTTGAAATTCTGATTTCATTTTCAGGCTTAGCTAAACCATGCATGCTGCACATGTAGGTTTCGGCTTAGTATACCCTTTTTGCAACACCCTGTATATCAATGGTTGCGCGCATTATGTGTGTCGTTGACTTATTTAATCTGTAAACAGTTGCAGCTTACGCTATAATGAGTGCAAATATTATTTGTTTGATTAAATACTTCTACGGTTTATAAAAAAATCCATGCGTCATCATTTTGTAACTGAACAAAAATGAAAAAGTCATATTATTCAAAACCAAACATAGTCCCAAAACTCATCAAACAGTTCCAGCCTGATAACTGAGACCAATACTCGAAACTATATCTTATTTCCACGTACATTACGTCGAATCTCCATTGGGGAGGGTTGCCAGTTTAACAGTCACGATTTGCCAACCATGACGAAGGGTTCCGCACAATAGTTTGGTAAAAGATAAAAAAGCGTTTTTGTTTCATCCCTCTTCCCTATCTGACAGCAATTAATGTTGTATTTCACCTTTTGATTCATCGCCTAATAGAGATATTTTAACGAAAAATGTTCGCCGCACCTGGCGAATCCGCCCATAAATTGTTCTATTATTTATGGTTTAGTATAAAGATGTATGGATTGTAATTATTAGAAGTAGGTAGGAGCACTTAAATGATTGGCATTTTGTTTTATTGGTGTTCAATAACCGCTCATACGTAATTGTTTCAACTTACACTCGTTAAAATTTGTTATAGCATTTTAATCTAAAGTTATTTTACTCAATTTGTAGTAGACCATTGAACTTTGTTATGCCCTTCAAATTGTACATTGTGTTATGGGTTTTATTGTAGGTTAAGTTTCTAAGTCTTTTGGTTTCCTAATATAATATTAAGGATATTATCTTCGATTATACTAATCATAACAATATTTGTTGTTAGCAACGAGGTATCACTGTTTCCCTATCATGTCGTATGTCTCTCACAAGTACTCATAATAAACAGAAATTAACCAAAACCTACGTAAGTAATATCTTAATTTTCCTTTATGTCGATACTGTATTCTCATTTTAATAGTGCCTGCTTTTTTCTCATAATTATAAATTTTAACAATAATACAACTTGCAAGCAATGAAAATAAATATTTGACACACCTAGCACAAAATTACTCCTAAACGGAAAAAACTAGAGTCTTCAATATTGAAGTACATTTTAACAGCGCATCAGAGTATTACCAGATAAAAATGAAAATATTTTTGTAAACTGTTTGAAAAAAATTATGTCATTACATGTCGGCATTTTATGAGTAGTTTTTTTAATTACTTAGCTTTTGCATTGTAAGTACTTGTAAACAAAACAATGCTTATGTGGTATTATTAGTTTTCTATTCTCACCGCATCCAGATTTAGCTTTGCCAATCTCTACAGTGGCCTTACAGTAGGCTCCTTATCGCTTAGCTGTTCCTTGCTGTTGACTTGACATAAAAATATACATATTATAAGTAATAATTATTATATATTAGATATTTTTTTATGAATTATAAATAATATTAAAGTTTAAAAATTTATTAATATTGAATTAATTTAATTACTGAATCGCGTTAGTATTGATCAGTATTTTTTGTAATGCTAGTAAGAAGTTACATTTCAGCTTTAGGTGTTTTAAATTATAGAATTGCATCTATATGTCTCTCTATCTTTGTGCAAGTCCAAACACCAGTCTTAATATTATTATTTGTGCGAATGCTGTTAAATTTCCTTGTTTATTTACAAATTCATTGGACGCGTTACAGTGATTGCTCCATACATCAGTACTTTTAAAACAAGCAACTCGGCACTTCAAACTTTTCAGACGTCTAGGTTTTGTACGACAACCTTTTGTGACTTAGTCTTAAAGTAAAGGGAATAACTTATTAACACATTTCATCGCTCGAATACTTAATAAAATTTGAATAATTCTCAGAACATTTATAACATTTATGGACAAAAACATTGGTGATTTGGTGGAGGATAGTAAGATACACTCACGGGCAATGAAAAGGTTCTACTGGGAAAACAACAAATTACTCTTTAACTGAAAAGGCTAGCTTAATGACGCCTTCTACAACATTGAAGTAGGTACATTTAACAGAGCATCAGGATATTGCCTACTAAGACAAAAACATCTTGTTAAAATTTTAAATTAAATGTTTGGAAAAATCGGGGTTGTTTGGTGTCGGTATTTTGTGAGTGGAACATTTTTCATTGCCCGTGAGTGTAGTAACAATTAAACCTTACGAAACCACATTCAACGGACACTATATAGGTTCTCATCATAAAATGTACAGACATAAACATACATTAGACAGACTTATGTGCAGGTAAACTTTGATAAAATATAACGGAGCCCAAAATCAAGGCCTAAAGAGGCGAGCTACGGGTCCCGGGGGCCCTATTCATTGATATTAGTAATCGAACTACACGGGCCTTCGGAGGTTTTCCTTCTCCATTTATAAGGAAATCGATAATAGGAGATCTTTGTTACTTCACTTGACAAGTTTGAAACTAGCGTGTTGCTATGAAGTTTCAATACTGTGTGGAATCATTTGTAGTAGTAGTAGTATAACTTTATTATTGTACATAAAACACATAAAATATCATTTAAGACTTAAAATCTATAATAATACAATAACGGTGGCCTTATCGCTAAAAGCGATCTCTTGCAGGCAACCCTACGAGCTAAGAGAAACCATTTTGATTATAAATGAAGAGGTTGTACAAAAATGTAAACACTAAATGAAAAGTAAATTAATACCTACTTATTTTATTACTAAACACTTAAATACATACAACATACAAAATACTATATTGCATAAAATATATACACATGATAGATATTTATTATTCTATGGCATAGAAGAAAGTTAATGTAAGAATTTTTTATCTTATGTTCTTTATATTCAGCATAATATGTATTAATACCGGTTGTTATAGGGATACCTATTTATGATATACATACATGATATGATTGCCAAAGCATTTATAAAGTAAAAGCTGTATTTCAGTAATATGATAAAATTTATCATAGGAATAATAATTAACCAATATCACTTTAAAAACCTGCTATAAGTTACATGTATACCTACATTATTTTATAACCTCCCCGACTCTCCAGGTTTTAGTTAACGTTGGAAACCCATAAAGTAGCCTCCAAAAAGTCTAAAAACCCGGGCAGTCATTCAGCACTCGTAACTAACATTTTAAAAATTCACAGACAACCAAAACGAAGCGCAAGGAATCACCGAAGGCATTTGTTTATTGAATAGCTCCGTTACTGCACTACTGACTGATACAGCTTCTAAATCCTACCATGAGCTATGTAAAATTAATGTGCGTGAGTACACAGTTACCTCCACAACTAACTTTTTAGTGGGGTTATCAGATTTTCAAACAATGATTATTTACCTACTTATAATTAATCTTGATTGAGTTAATTTTGCTGTAATATTATGAACGTACTGCAGATGATTTGTTTTTTTTGTATTTAAACAATACTATTGAATTGAATGTAGCGTAGATCTAAGTTAGGTACTTTATGTCTTTATTTTCTTAACACAAAACTGAATTTGCGAATGAAACAAAACTATGCACATATTATTATAACGTTCCAAAAGCAGCGGGTAATCTGACCATTCTAGTAATATTTAATTTTAAATTGAACCATCTACAATTAGTCGTAACCCCAAAAACAGCCAGAGTAAAGCACCAACAATTTCGGGCAAATCATTTATTTTGTGCGCCAAAGTTAAATTTAAGCTTCCATTTTATATTCAGCGGTCCACTGTCGCACAGTAAATCACGCCGTTAGCATGTTTCACACATTTTAAGCCTTCGTCGTGTGTCGTTAAAAACGGATCAAGCTAGAAAAATTACCCTTTAGCCTTTGGCACGGGTGATTTGGTAGCAATCTGTCCGAGGGAGGCAGTGGTCTACGTAGGCCCACAGGGCGGATTTCTAGCGTCGCTTTATTCATAGTATGCCTTGTCATTTCGGATCATTAAACGTTAAAAGAAGCAGGAGTCATATTTTATTATTAAAAAATATGTGATATTATTATATGAAAAATGTATTACAGTTTACAGGCATGACAATCACAGACCAGAACAAACATGGAATCCCACTAACATTCAAATTTTCTCCAAATTAAGCAGTTATTTGTCGATTTCCCGAAGCCCGTACATCGGAGTGGATGCTAAATCACAAATAATAACATCGTTACAATACAGGACTGAGTCGTCAAGCCGAGGGCCGCATTAGTATTCGCGTTTCTGAACGAAAGAGCCGATTGTTATCGCTAAGTGGTAAAGTTTCGGCTCGGGAGTTTTAGGTTTAGCGGCACTTATTTCTTAGACAGGTGGCCGGTAGTGGCAGGATGAGGAAGCCCAGAATTTATCTCTATGACAAAGAGTTCTCTCCGATTGGCGAGTAGGTATATAAAACATTTTCTTTTGATATTCTCTGGTTTCGTTTGTTTTACTTAGGTATCGATTAAAACTTTTAGTGTGAAATATTGAAAAGACAGTTTAATGAAACATCACAAATACACCTATTTCTATTTCCATAATTTTCACCCCAGTCCCGTAAACGTCGAGGCGCAAACTTGCCCCCTCCCTTTCTGCCGCCATGTTGTCCCACCACACTTCCACAAATTTTACACAATACAACCTTTTTTTTAACTGCTTATCGAAAAATAGGGTTGTTACTTGTTTAGTGAAGTTATGGGTCTGTTATAGATGGATAGCTCCGAAACTTGTGAATAGAATTAAACCAACTGGAATCAAAATTACAGATAGACACCTTCACTATCCATAAAGATATTATAGATACATAGTACTTCTGCGAAAATCATACTCACCTACTGTTTTAGTTGAGTTTGGTTATATCAAGGAGCTCTTTATAACAGTATCCATATTTTGCATAAAGTTAAACATTACTATCAAAGCCTTCACCGACACGACAGTAGATATATCACATAAACATTAAAGAAACAATGTTCACAAGCAAGTGTGCCAAAAACACGTACTTCAGGATTAAAACATAACACACTTTCTTTTAAAGACAACAAACAGTAGGGCCGCTGCCACAAACTCTGATCAAGCTTTAACTAGGATTATCTGGTAATCTCTGTACAAGTATGTACACACATACATAAAACCAATCCACGTTTAGTAAACCGTCGCGCCCCTTGTCACGGAGCCGAGGCCTAAAATAACTAATTTCTCATCGGAAACTGTCAAAAGTTGTCTCTTCTACAAACGGATAGTCACAGGCTTCTGTATAAAGCGTGTTTTGTTATGAATTTATGAACTTCCTTCCCATCTCGGTGTTGTTCAGACAGCTGCAATTCTGAAAGCATCAAATTAAGTTTTAGCGCATTAGATCAAACTTAAATTCGACCCTTGAAAAATATGATTTCAATAATTAATTATGACATTTGTAGGTATATCAGCTAAAATTAATTTATTTGCTAAATTTAAAGTTCAGCCTAAAATGTTTGATTTTATAAATGAAAATTTAACCATAGACAATTATTCATCATGTAAAATTTTCAAACGACTGTTTCACAGAATTAATATGAATTATCCATTGTTTCATTAAACAAAACCATAGATTTCCCTTCACAATCATCATCATAAGACTAAACACCTCCTGTATTAAACGGCAGAAGAGACGATCCGTCTTAATATTAATGTAGTTGTAGGACGGATGATGAATTACGACACAGCAAAGCACTTTGTGATCAACGCCCCTTATTATTTTCTAAATGTTTTGTGCGCTTCTGTTTTTTGTACTTAATCTATGACACTTTTATTAACCGAGATGTTTTTTTTTTCTTCTCAATCGAATTTGGCTGGAAAAGACGGGTATATATCATAATGATTTACGCGTGAATAAGTTTGTAATACTTACGTACTTATAGAATTCAATAAGGTATAGCAAGGTAACACACATCAAGCTATTTAATGCATTTTTTTATGTGTGCTTCAGGTATATAATCTGTAATTAGCATTCATCAATTATGTCTATGATCTGTAAAAACATCCCTGGAAATGGAGGTTAGCGCCAGGTAAAATTAAATAATCTGTTTTATCACATTGGTAAGAAGGGCTTCTATTTTTATACATAATTATATCGTTTTATATAATCTTGTAACATTATAAAACTTTAATAAAAATTAAATAAAAACGTTAACCTAATGTATGTTGAAAATGGTTTCATCGCGCACTTAACTTTGAAGTGAACTTAGAAGGTATATTTTATTTTTAAACTTTCTTTCATACACCTGCCCACATGCTACCTACCTCCATTATGAACGACTTATGTACATGTACCAACAATGAATAATTATAGCCTCACCTTTTTTCTTTAATACTTAAAATATTCCATATACAGGGTTATTGGTAAGTAGACCGGATCCTTTCAGGAGGTGATAGAGGAAGGCATTTCCAGTCGATTGAACCCAATAATGCATTATCCTAAACTTAACCATTTCTAAGATATTTAATATTTAGGGTTTTTTTAATTTTTTGCCAAAATTTTATGCTTAAAACCGAAAATAAAAAAAACTAGCCACATTTCAATAATTTTTTTGGTTGTTTTGCATAAGTAACACCTTAATAAACTAATTAAAATAATCAAATGTGCATTATTCGACTTAAATTAGACATAATACCTCAAAATAGATAAACATTTTGAAAAAATATTCAAAACGCAAAAACAAAGAAATTAAATTAAAAAAGATTTTCATATGACATTTTTTTGTGCACTTTAGCTTAAAAACATAGTCAACTAATAAGCTTTCAAACAAGATGATTCAATACCAAATCGATTGAGGTATCAACAAGATATGGCCAAAACAACCAGAGAAAGCGGAGAAAACTGAGCAGGGGTTTCCATACTAAAGTTAACAGGACTGAAAACAATCACACTTTTTACCTTTAAATTGGGCTAATTTTGTTAGTTTTCTTGTTGAATTTTGTCCGTCTGTGCTGGTTGTTTTGGCCATATCTTGGTGATACCTTAATCGATTTGGTATTGAATTATCTTGTTTGAAAGCTTATTAGTTGACCATGTTTTTAAGCTAAAGTGCACAAAAAAATGTCATATGAAAATCTTTTTTTATTTAATTTATTTGTTTTTGCGTTTTGAATATTTTTTAAAAATGTTTATCTATTTTGAGGTATTATGTCTAATTTAAGTCGAATAATGCACATTTGATTATTTTAATTAGTTTATTAAGGTGTAACTTATGCAAAACAACCAAAAAAATTATTGAAATGAGGCTAGTTTTTTTTATTTTCGGTTTTAAGCATAAAATTTTGGCAAAAAATTAAAAAAACCTTAAATATTAAATATCTTAGAAATGGTTAAGTTTAGGATAATGCATTATTGGGTTCAATCGACTGGAAATGCCTTCCTGTATCACCTCCTGAAAGGATCCGGTCTACTTACCAATAACCCTGTATAGGCTGAATTATGATACTCGCTTTTGGACATACTTTGGTAACTAACTTGGCCTGTGCCTAAAAAGTCTAAGTTAGCCAATATAACCTAAAATATCGCACAGTTCTACTCCAGCTGTGGCCATTGAGGAAGAAATTTATAATATTGCCTCGTAAAAAGGTGAGACTACTTGTTAATAAACACCTGCCACCCTAAGGTAGGCACCTTAGCAATAAGGTGAACAGCTTATGAACGTAACAAATAGACCAACTTAAATAAACAAAGCACTTACGACTTACGTAAAAGTGTAAGAGCTGAAGCTTTTTGTTTATACATAACGCTTGTGATGTTACTATGATCATACCGACTCGATTTCAAGTGCCTAGGTTGGTATTTAAAATTTTCGTAAATAGATAGGGACGAGTACAATACCAGCACTAGACTTGCAACAGATTCTCATTGTAGAGATGAGGATATAAAACTAATCATCGTTTCTATGAAATAATTTACATAAAGATATATTATTATGGTCAGTTTCATATGCAGCTCTATACTTTAGTATCTTGTTAATGTAAAAACCATTGAATGTGGGAATGTATAGTGCTGTTTACCAGTAAGACAGGGTACACCAATGCGAAGCTACTGATGAACACCCTGTACATATACCTATAAGTATAGACATATTCATACCTATAGATAGAGCCTCACTTTCCGTTACTGCGACGACAATAGAATCCTCCATCTTTATTTGTGCATCTTCTCTTACCTCATTTCGACATGCCTGCAGGCGGCGAGGCTGCGCTTGCCCTAAGTATTCAAGTTTTTTACTACCCCCCCAATCCTACCTTGGAACCTCATTTTGAGGGCAGTCCACGAAGGCGAGGTCTCACATTAACCTGGTCGAGCTACAAGAGCGAGGGTCCACTAATGGTGTCTATACTCGAGACATTGCATTCGAGAAATAGAAGATTGAGTGCTTTATAAAGAGTTCGGAATACCGCTGTTTAGAAGTTTTGGCATTCGGTCGGAGCGAGGTACAAAGTTGGGCAGTAAATTAATTATGTAATAATTTAGACGGTTTCTTGTCTAAAATATTGTATTTAAAGCGTGTAAACTGTAGGTACTTATGTCGAACTTAAGCAAAACATCAAACTTTTGGGCGGTGTCGAGAAATTTTGTCGTCTCAAATTAACACAGTTTGAATTCTGCGAAACTTCGATGCAATGTACGATAGGTTCTCATATCTATAGTACCCCTGTATAATTATATAGGAGTAGTATATTCAGCGTCACAATATCCGTAGATACCTTAATTAGCTCAGTCTGAAACTCTGTCGCCACTTGGCAACTAGTGAGTAACTTGAATTAAGCATGCCTGTACGTGCTACGTGCCTACACCGCGCCGCCGCGTGTGACACACTCTTCAGAATTATGTCACCGATCTATGGAGATACTGGTGGGCAATCATATTCAGTTTTAATTTGTATACTTTAGACATATTTATGGATTATTATTCAACATTTATGTCTCCGAAATGGTAGAGGGACACGCAAGCTGGCCATCGCTCCGCCATAGGCTCATTACTTTTTGGTAGGTGGTTAACTATAAGAAACAAATTAAAATGATTTAATTAATTGATCATCGATTTCTGCAATGAAGTCTATGTTAAGCAAACACAAGTTGAAATATATTAAATGATAGCAAAGCGCCAACAATCAATAAAGTCAATGAATGAACTTTCCAAAATTCCTAACTAAACAGACAGACCAATTAATCAACCATCACACAAGGATCAAATTGGGATAGCAATGGCGGTGCCAAAAGTAAGGATTAGACTATCGGGAGCGGGCAGTCGGAGGTGCGCGATTCAATCCCTTATTAGCCTCACTTCATTATGGGTCTATATGACCCCAGTCGATAAGCGTTGTGGGCTATTTCTGCTGGGATATGAAAAGGGTTTTGATAACAATCGTGATTCGTGCGGCCATTTTGGATTTGGAATGAATTTAGGGTTAGGTGAAAAAGCTCACTGATTTTTTTTAATGATATTATGATTGTTTATAGTAAGTACTTATTAACTAGTGCAATTCTAGGATATACAGTGCTCCAAAATTTATAATGCGCATAGAAATCTTTGACAGATCGGTTGTTTTCGATTATGTGACACATGATATTGACTCCTATTTCTTTCGAACAAGGTGCAAAATGCATGTGTTCTTTTAAAGGCTCTTACGATTTAATGATTCGGGTATGAAGATCTGCATGTGCATTATTAATTTTGGACAAGTGTACATAGGTAGGTATAGATATCTATGGTATAATGCTCTATATTATCTATTGCCCATAGATAATTTTTAAAGGGTAATTAGAATAACGTTATGCATATATTGATGTTGATTCTGAAGGCAGAAATTCTAATTTTAACGCTGTCAAACTAAAAAATTTGCTAGCATAAAATGACATTTATGGAAACATTCATAGAGTCGAATTTTAAACAAAGAAATTAAGGTTTTGACATCGCTAAATTTAAAATTTCTGCCTTCAGAATCGATATCATTGTATACTTAACTACATATTCTAAGGGCGGCTTGCGTGACTTCCTATTTAAAGATATTTTAATTTTAGTTAGCTAAACGCATTTATCTCAATAAACGTATTTATACTAAACACAATTTGTATTGTCTTGCACGGCTCATTTCAAGTTGTAATTTAGCTAAACGTATTTAGCATGTGTTACGTTTCATTCTATGCATATTTTCATCTAAACTTTTAAGTTTTAAATGTTTACGGCTAGAAAAATGCGTGAACAGAAACAAATGCCGTCAAAATTTTACTGACACTGTCACTAAGTGACACTTGACACTACACAAACAATAACAATGCCAAGATCTGTACAACATAAGAATTGAATTGATTTCTCCCTTTTCTGCAACTCCTCTGTCCTCTCCATATCCCCTCTAGTTCTGTTCTCCTATGAAAGCGTTGCGTTAGCATACCTACAGATGTTGGAATTTCATTTCAGTTTGTGATAAAACTCAAAGTAAGTATGAGTGGAAAAAGTGGCTCACCAATATCAAGCAATACCATGAATGAAGGAAAACATCGCGAGGAAACCTACATATCTAGATTAAGCACATCTTGATATGTAAACACACCAACCCTCAGTGGACCAGCGTGGTGGGAAATGGTCCAAAATTAGGAATTGTAATGGTACTAGGTATAGGTACGACATGCTTCAATGCCGCCGTTTTTGACAGATACAATGCCACTAAACGTATTTAGCGGCGCTAAACAGCCAATTTTGGGTATTTAACTTTGACACTTCGATAAACGTATTTAAGAACAAAATTTTTGCTATGCAAGACGTTAATTGCATTTAACAACTTAAATGTGTTTATTTTACCCTTAAACACAATTATCATACGTTACGCAAGCCGCCCTAAATAATAATAATGTGCTTGAAAAACCAAAAAGTTTTTCATAAATTATAAAGATCATACTTATAGGTATTTTTTGCTTTTATCAAATCAAATGTAAAATATGTACAATATAATATTAGGTAAAAAGGTGCAGTGACACATTTGTACAGATATGCAGAAAAGAAAGCTCTGTAGGTATAAATAAATATTTCGAGGGAGAGATACAAACGATTAGGGTATGTTTCCATTGTTGAAATGAAAAAAAAAATATTATTTAAGGACTAACAATAATTAATTAACATCTCATTTTAAGTGAACAAATGTATATTATGTTCTTATGAGAATAAAAGTTTAAACCTAAACCTAAAATACGTATTGGTACTCATCCAAATAACGGCATATTTTTTTTCCATGGGCATCCATTCCGATTGAATTGAATAACCGAAAGCCGTAGAACGAAACTTGTTTAGAATGACCCCTAGGTCTCCCTTACGGCTAACTTTATCACTTTTGCAACACACTGTATTAAAGGCAAGTGCATATGAGTACTTACATAAATTATTTTCTGAAATAATATGGTTTACAAAAATTCAGACCTTATTAATCATCATTTATCTTTTATGTAATTTAAAAAAATGCGGTGTAAACTAGATACCCGTTCTGGTCGTACAGTAAGAGAGAATGGAAACGCAGCATCCTAACAATGTTAGAGCGTGGGTGTCGCGGCTCCGCGGTCCCGAGATCGATTCCCGACCGGTCCCGCCGGTGTAAGTAACCAGATATTATAGTCGACGAATTTGTTGCTCCAAAGGAGAATGTCTTCTTTATTTTGGAACAGGAATTGTTTATTGTGTTTCTTTTTTCATTTAGTTTCCTGGATAAGACTCTTTGTTTTAAGATACACTCATGTGCTCACGTGCAATGAAAAAGTTCCAGATGGCAGGTGGAACTTTTTCATTGCTCTTGAGTGTATAATATTATACTACTAAACTCTTTTAGTTTCTAAAATTAAAACCCCGCTTACATTTATTTATCAACAATTTAGCTTTCTTTGTAAAGCTTTACCTCTGACTCCTCACAACGAAACCCCATAAACCGCAGCTTTTAAATCGCATCTGCAACAGTGTAGGTTGCAACATCTCAAAACCCTGGAGGGTTTCTCTATACTTACGAAAAACGAACGAACGAGAGCTGTCGTGCAATCGACACGTTTAATACAATGAGATACAGACGTGACTCGCGTAGCAGCGCTCTGAAACTTTGTTTTTCGTCATAAAGAGTGACCCCCCTGTATCTGGCACTCCGTAGATCCAACACAATAGCTCAATAAGTCGGTAATCGATCCCGACAGAACTCAGTAAACGATAGAACACAATACATTCATCGGAGGCACGTCTCACCACGGCGGCTGCACAGATGTAAAACCCGGTAACTGAGTTAGTTCTGCAATTAACTCGGAGTCCTCGGAAAAGTGTAGAGAAAATACTGTCAGTTAATCGTATGAGTGTATAGGTATATTCGTATTTAGTATTAAAGTGATAATATAATTAAAAATAATATAAGTAAATAACTATTGATACGCCTAATAGTTATTTATATTATTTTTAATTTCTATTATCACTTAAATACTAAATTGTTCAATGACCTTTTAAATATTTTTTTACCTATAGGTACTGAAGATTATTTGAATATAGGTAGTAGCAGTTCAATTTAAATTATTAAATAGCAATCTTATTGAGATTGTCAACTAAGAATATTAAATTTTCATTCACCTCTTCCGAAGTCTGACCATTTACTCAAAACACTTCCATACCCAATATCTCGATAAACCCATCACAAACACATCCTCTGCCCTGGTTCCTGAGAGGCTCAGACCTAAGGCTCTTATTACACTATGTAATCTGGAAACAAAGCACTTGATCTGACCATCAAGCCGGCTCCAATCATCATAGATAACATCCACTGTAACCACAGCTTAACTTGCCATGCGGTGTCGACCTAAAAGCAGAACACAGAATATAGCTTCAACAGTACAGTACACTGTACACAAAAGGTGTTCCAGTTCTGTCGAACTACGTTTGAAACCAGTAGTGAAATATTAGACTCGGAAATATTAGACTCGGGAAACCGAGGGTGGCATTGCCATTTGGTGACAGTCATTACGCGTAGGGTAAAATAATTTCTTAATTGTGTGTGTGTGTAACATGAATTGTGCAGTTTAACTTTAACGTTAACTCCTAAAAACTGAGCGAAGCACTAGTCAAAGGTTTCTATGGAGCAAATGCGATTTTTTATTCTAGGTATTCGGTGGCCGAAAACTAAAATTTGTATGAGTCGAGAGTATCTACATCTAGCGGTAAACAAAGGCGGGGTATAGTATTTACCTTTAAGGTACTAGCTACTATTACACCTATTCTGTGCATCGACTTAAGACTGCAGCGCGGCCAACAGCCTGATGAATGCTATGACATACGATGCAAGATGCAGATCTTAGATCCAGCAAGATCCTAGAGCACTAGGGTTCAAAGGTTACTGCATGGTCCACTATGACTCCAAACATTAAACGGCCAAGACTACACGGTCAGTTCACGAATAAGCCAATCAAGTCAGTACGTATCTGTGGCCGATCTGAGGCTGCAGGGGGGTCACTCTATGTGACGAAAAACTAAGTTTTAGAGCACTGCTGCGCGAGCCACGACTCTATCTCGTTGTATTAAACGTGACGATTGCACGACAGCTCTCGGTTTGTTTTTCGTCAGTATAGAGTAACCCCCTAGTATCGGGAGCTGTTCAAATCTGCATAACGAAATGTGAGCACAAACTGACACGGCAGCCTTTGACTTTGAGCTCCATTTGCTCTGAAGACTCTTTGTTTTGAGTTTACAATACAAAAGTCTTCACCAAACGCTACGGATATAATACCTCTAAAAGAATTGATACAGTTTCAGTTTTAGCATTTATTTTTGACCTCGCCCGGAGTTGTATACAATACATAAATGAAATTCATTCTAGGTATGGGACGTAGGTTTTTTTTTGCGTAGGCCCATTATTTGATTTATTTTTAGAACCATACCATACCGCTAAAATTAGTATCTATCGTCTTTGAGAAACTTTATGAGTCAAAGCTTATAAAAGCGCATAAAATATAGAAAATGTCTAGAATTGAGCCAGTAAAAACACGAAGCGATCAAGAATTTTCTATAAAACATTTCTTAATCGCATTAAATTCCCGGTCTGCAAGAAAACATAGGAACGACTCGAATCGTAAAGTAGTCGATCGATTCAATAAGTTAGAGAACTTTAAAGGCGGATAAACAAAGAAAACTAATAAGAAACGTGAAAGAAAAGTCCAAGTCAACGTTGAACCGCAAAACTTTGGATAATCCCGGGAGATGAAAAACTACAAAGGTCCCGAATAAAAGCAGCTTGCTGGACGACGACCGCGGCCGAGACACGACCTGTGCCCGCGCAAGTCTAGTGACGGACGAGAAACACTCATTATAACACCATTAACACCCCACTTTTACATCGGTGGTTAAAACAGCGAAGTTTTGACTGACATTTCTTGAAAACATTCACGCGTAAATTGCAAGCCTATTTAGATTTCAGTACACTACAAACCTATATAGGAGTGTCTTTTCTGATTAAATTACACGAATAGTACCTATGCATTTAAATAAAAATAAAAAAAACTATGCATAAACCCTATAATATGTCCGTAATAGTTCTTATATGCAAATCGCCACCTCCTCTCACTAGCAGAGATCAGCGACAACACTTGATTTAGAAGTTCTCATTGAGTAACAGATGGATCAATTCAAATACGCAGCAGAATTAATTACTTCATTTATTAAGACGGATGATTAAAGTGAACTTTCAACTTTGAAAGCCGCAGGTGAGAAAACCTTCGACTTTTGTGAGAATCCACCTTTTGACGCAATGTCGATCGCTGAATAATCGCCTAATCTAAAACGGCTTTTATTAGTAAGTAACAAATCTGGGGGCACGGCAGTGGCCCAACCAAGTCGAGCATAAAAGCGGCATTACTATATTACATTACACATGCGAAATTTAATATCAAAATTTAGTGCAAATACTCTTATTCTTTCATACCTACATAATATTATTATCAGAAACTAGCGGTCATGATTACAAAGAACGAAAACAAGTAATGTTTGCTCACAAGATCTCTGGATAATTTGTTCGTGTTTCTAAGTTAGATTGCGGCCGGCTCTGTCGTCAATTGAATACCGGCGGAGGTAAAAAGTTAAATGAGTTGGCAAAAGGTGCTACAACGGAAGTCGTATGGCTAATGAATACATATGGGAACATTTACATAGTTTATTAGCTATAACTAATGAGTACCTTAATTACTTAGTTTTGTTTTTAGGTATTCTGTTATGCATTATTTACTAATTCACTATGGATGTTATATCTGAAAATAAATGTTTAATAATTATTTAAATTAGTTTTATTTATTAACTACTTATTTTATGTAGAAAAAACATGTTATTTGAGATAAAAGTCTGGGGTTAAATAAATGTCAATTTAAAATTTTATACCTCATAATTTAACACTCATATTCATAAATGTTAGCATTTCTACGTTTATGTGCAATCGTGTTTATGGTTGGTCAGTGTATACGTGTACTTGGAAGTCTATGCAAAAGAGAGTAGGCAATAGTGGGCTTATTGCCATCATTCGGGTGCAAATCCAATCTTTCAGCTATCAAAAAGCCCTTTGACTAGATGTCATAGGTACCATCGTTCCAACAGCAACTGGCAATAAACCCGCATACTACATGGGAAACTCGAGAGTGTCATTTTATGCACCAATGAGACAGATACATGTAGTACCTATCTATACGTTTGATTTTGAACTTGCTTACGGTCAGCTTTTGGGCAAATGTAAACTAAGCCATTAATCAAAGTACGCAACACATTACGAACCCAGAAATCAGCAGGCTGATTACTGTTTGTCAGTAAAACGGACTGAATTTCCACTGCATTTTCAGGATGTCATCTGTCAAACGTTACACGGGAGCTGTGCGGCAATCTGCTGAATAGCACGAGCAAATAATGAGAGCGCTAAAACGTGCTGCGAGGATGATTGGGGAGATGGACTTAAATTAAACTTTCAGCTTTATTCCGAGAGACCGACCGTTGAAATTGTGCTGAAAAACAAACTTGGCCTGGCGTCTCAAATGTGTGATTTTATCATGTTTTTAAGCTCGTTGTCTTATCGCTCTTAATTTTACTGTAATTAGCAACAAAGTTTTCTACAGATGCCCAGATACCATTACTATACTACTTAGGCTGTCGGTATCATACGTAGCCTTTTTCTCATGTAGCGGAGGAAAGTTCACAAATTCCAAGAATCAGTTATCCCGCCTCATCCTTTATTTACACCGATTCAAATTTCGAATTACCGTTTTTGCCTGCAATTTGCAGCACCGTTTTACCATCTCCGGTGTGGAGGTGAACTCGTTTTAATTGCTTAACGATCGTTCCCGCGCTAATTGATAGATGGCGTCTGACTCGCATTGGCGTTCATTAGCAGCTAACTTCACAACTGGCCTTTGACGGCAGCGGCGGCGGCGGCGGGCGCTTTAGACAAGTGCCTTGAGGAAACTCCAGTTTTATTTTGTAGAGACGGCGACGGCCGTTTATTAGATGTTTCCATTAACCTGGTTGCTCCAGCTCTTGTTAGACTTACCGTGATCTTTAGTTGCTCTTAACGAGCCTTTCAAGTTTTCTTCTCCTTGATTATAAATGGGTACATTTTCTTGGATGCACTTTTGGTACGAAGCCGTTTTACTTTTATAACAATGTTTTCGACTGTAATCGCTAAATAAGATTATGAATTTTATACAGATCATTACTCTCTGTTCCTGCGAATATCCAACATGACATGTGTGTAATTTTGCTTGGTTGACAGACACAATCAAATAACAGCTCGTAAAGCTAGCAACTCACATGGTGTTGTGAACTTGTTATTTCACAGCGGAAAAATACAAAACACAAAAAAACACAAACCGCAGACGAGAGCTAACCGTTGGCAGGTGACAGATTCCATTGTATTAAATAAGTTTAATGAAAGTGACAGAACAAACAGATTCAACAGATGAATCTATGTATTAGTACTTATATAAAACAGCGTGGACTCGGATGTGCTGTCTTATGTACAAGTCATAAAGTTACTAGACGTTAGTTTTGTTACTTCTATGATACGAGTACATATTTCATGATATTTACACAAATTGCCTGGTTTTGTATCACATGAGTGACCAGTACGACTATATCCTAATTAAAAATCTAGTTTATACAAACAAGGTGGACATGTTTACATCAAGCCCTTAAGCCTTAAACGGACACAAAAGGCAGACCAGTTAAAAATTAAAAAGGCCACTTGTTAAGGTACATAATTATCTTTCTTAAATTGTTTAATTGTTGGGCTCAAGCGAACAATTTCCTCCGAACAACTTGTGAACTAGTAATTATAGCTCTCGACGAGTCTACAAAGACTGTCGCTTGAATTGTAAACAGAAATATACAGGTCTTTTTAATATTAATGTTGTTTTTATAATTATAGTTATTAAAATCTTGGTTCTTGGGTTTACATTGTACTGAAAATAGTTCATCATAATATGTATTGCTATTACGCTGTTTCTGTTTTAACTTACTCTATTTCTTTCCAAATATAAAAAAAACTTTATTTCCTGCTAAGAAATCAACCACAGCAGATGAAGAAAACTTTTCTAGTCAACTTTATTCTCGACGGGGCAATGAGCAACAACATAAGGTGCTAGTTACAAGCACACAATATAGGTACCAAGCGCAAGGTGTAAACTTTCTTCCATCTCAGTTTTCAAACTGTACATTCTTCTTGGAACTCTCCAAACTTGTAAATTACGGCCCAATTTGTATTTTAAAGGGGAACGTGATGTGACAGGATGGTTGTAATAACGTTTTTATAAAGCCATATATCTTTCGAATCGGCCGTATTTCTGTCAGTTTGAAAACGCTCGGCTCATTAAGTTATGTTGTTTTTTAGACTGATTCCGATGTTTGATACAGACCACCTTGTGTTACGAGAATAGGGGACTTTTAAACCTTTCGATTGGTTAAATTATTCATACGTAATAATACCAGCATTATTATTTTAAAGTGTCTGTACAATTAAACAAAGGAAGCGACACATTGAAATTAAGTAATTGACCTCTTAATTTTGAAATTGTTACTCAGAAATTAAAAAACGTTTATCGGTTTTAATGATTCTATTCAAAGGTTTGTGTTCACATACTGTACTTGTTATTCTATGATTCACATAAATAAACGCCTTCATGTAATAATTATCAAATTCATTGAACGTGATAGATTTAATCAAAGTCTTAATGTCTAAAAGTATTAAATGCAAAGCAGTAGTAAAGCGGAGCGTCCTCTAATGATCCATATCACTTAGTAAAGAGTTATGTGCTGTTATAAATTCTTTTGACACATGGGTCTTCTATTTGTGATACTTTTATAGTTTTTTATGAGGAAAAGAATATGCTGTGCATTTGGATTTATTAATATCTTATCTTCATTATATTATGGTTGTTTGTAATATTTGTACTTATCTCAATATTCTATGGAGGTATATTACATGAAAATAACAAAATATTACTAAGTGCATTTTTTATTATTTCCAAAAAACACTTATATAATTATAAATCCATTATTTATTTATCCATTGAATGACGTGATAGATAGATTTGATAATAATTAGATACCTGTCAATAACCTAACACTACACAATTACTTTCGAGTTGCAAGTAGAGTAACTGGAAGGAACGGTAATTTTCTTATAAATAGTACAGAGTACAGAGAAAATCAATACGAAAGTCTTTATTTACTTAGTTCTATTCTAAGCTAATGATCGAGTATTTACTATAATGCCTGTAATCACCCTGTCGTCGGCAACGCAGCCTATTATTCTGCAATTGTTTTAATACTGTTTGCAGAGCGCATTTCTAATAGTAGGTATAGAATATAATAGAAGAAGTTTTTGAAATTATAATACTTTATTATGTTTTGAGATATTTAAAACTTGAAGTTTTTTTCTCTCAACCGACAATTTGGCGCAAATTACAAATTAGGTACGCTCTAAAACTTTCATCGGAACATAAATTATATGATGATGCTATTTTGCTATGCTCATAACATAATAATCACGACAATATTATCTTGTTTAAGCATTTTTAATTGGGTGTAGTAAGAAGAGAAAATAATCTATAGCATCCCTCTTCTTCACCGTAACCAGCTAATATCCTGAAATCGTAATCAAAACTTTGTAAGGTCGATACTATGGCATTCCTAATACTGATTTACTTTAGAACATTGGTACTCAACCTGTTTTATATAAGGGCCACAAACACGTTTAAGTCATGGTGTCGCGGGCCGCAAGCAATTTTTTTTTAGCTATTATAAAACGATGTTAACTAACGAATAATAATATAAAAAAACACATGCATATACCTACTACTATGTGTAAAAAACATCGAGACTAGATCAATAAAACAAAAAATGATTGTTATTCATCCAAATTTATTTTATCACCTTCACAGTATGCTCCTTCAGAAACGATACAAATTACGCCAACAAATTATCCAATCATGTTTTTAAACGCTGCTGTTTCCAGAGTTGTGTTTAGTACTCGCGGCGAATTTTCCTTTTTGTCTTCTATCGATTGTTAGTTAAAGTCATGTTGACTGTTCTGTGCACTCGGAATTCTTGCCAGAAAGTCAAACGGTAGGGACAGAATATTATTTGCGTAGTATAATTTATGTAACACAGCAAATTTGACGAAGAAGGCCAGATTTGTGGAAAAAAACTCGAGAAAAGATTTTGCACCACGATATCGTGCCTTTCGCACAAGGATCATCATTATGAATGAATTTTTGACCGAACACTCAAGAAATACCATCGAGCATCCACCATCCACCATATTAACCAGATATGACTGCAGCTCATGGCTCTAGCTTCCTTTTTTCCTAAACTCAAATTACCACTTCGAGGCACTGTTTTCAATAGATAGATAAATAAAGAATAATAGCCGCGACTACTAAACACAACTCTGAAATCAGCGTTTAAAAAAATGTTGTGATGATTGGATAATTCTTTGGCCGTATGTGTATCGTTTCTGAAGGAGTAAACTTTGAAGGTGATAAAATAAATTTGGATTAATAACAAACATTTTTTGTTTTATGGATATAATCCCGATACTTTTTATACAGAATGTATAGTATAGGTACATATTCTCTATTATCTCTCATGGCACGCGGGCCACTGATAAAGGCCCGGCGGGCCACATGCGGCCCGCGGGCCGCAGTTTGAGTATATCTGCTTTAGAAGAACTATGCACAGCTGAATAGTTCACAAACTGAGCCTGGTTTGTGTCACCTTGACCCGCTGGCCGATCGAATGTGCAGCAGTGGCGACAGGTAGAAAGTTGCATCACCCAGTGCAGATATTATTTATCTATATTTGTAGGTTCCCGCTTGCAACGGCGACCTTACATAAAAGGTAGACCTAAGACAGGGAGTCGGTACTAGCAAGATGAGAAGAGTTAAGTGTTGCGCCTCCTTGGTAGGTACATTCAGGAGCGGTATCGTGAAGTTGAAACGAATAACGAAATAATTAGTGTCAAATTAAATATAATTTGAATCCGAAAATGGTTGTCAAAACAAGTTCGTGATCGGGAGCCAGGGAAAACAAACAAAAACTCGCGGAAAAGGCTAAAGTATAGGAGAATCGTGATGTGTTTCAAGGTAGAGCACCTCTTGCTACGGCTACGATTTGCTACGAAAAGTTAGAGTTTCGTAGCTTGCTACGAGTACTGAAAAGTTTTATATTTTTATCGTTTATTGAATAGCGTGCATAGGAGTCACTTGTGTTTCAAATAAAACTTAAACGACCCTCAATAAAATCATAACTCTATAGAAACCATAAAATTAGTTTCTAGACAATAAAGCCAATATCACAGTCGCCATCCCTGAGTGAGCTACCCTAAGGTACAAATAACTATAAAATGTCGACAGATAGACACGCAAAAAGGGTGATTCTAATAACAATAAATTCGTGGGTGCAATTTAAACGCGATTATTGTCACTGAAGCCCAGTTAATGGCGGAGGCGTGATACAACGGGCCCTTTCCAAACTCATTAGCGACAAAATACACTCAGAAAACATTGAAAATCCGTGCTTTTAAAACCGTTCAAGTGTTTGAGGCATTATTTTTGTGCGTTGAATAAAGGTAGGCATTGTTATCTGTACGCACCTGCTATATGTACAATTATAGTAGAATATTACACTCGTGAGCAATGAAAAACTTCCACCCACAAAATGCCGACAACAAATGGTCCCATATTTAGTAAATTATATTTTTTACGTTTTTAAACGGGGACCCATGTGAAGAGAGACCGGTAAAACCAATATTTTATCTCATCGTGAAGTATCCATGTACTTTTAAGCATATAGGTACTAAGATTGTTCTTGTTAGGAAATTGTTACATATAAAAATTTATGTATATTACCTTAAAAGTGACAAGATAATCTCAGCTTATTCTTGTTTACCCTGTATTTTACATTGAAAGAAGAATCCATTCTCACACAAGAAAATCCCTGTGATCTCTAGATTCTATTCACATGACAGAAAAATATTCATTACCGTGGTGGAGACATGAATATCTATATAATATTGTTGTCTTTTATACTTTGTATCACATGAATTTATCCGTTTTGCTCGGCATGATTGGTACAAATGTAAAAGAAAAACTTTGGTGTATTTCCTTTGTGATCTGGTTTATTGATCGTAATAGGTATTGGAAATGCTAGAAGATGTTATGGTTTCTTTAACGGTTATGGTATTTGAATGCATGATTGTAAAAACACACTTTTTTTTTACTTTCGGGACTCTTCTCTCAAAATGTACATATTGTTATAGAGAATACTTTTAATCGATTGAAAAGGTTTCAGAAAGTATGGTCTGGGGTGGGTTTTTACAATCATGCATTCATTTATTTATGTTCAATAAGGCCACAGCCACATTACAGCCACCCGGCACCACCCCGCACCTTTAATTGATAGTCTGGAGAATTTATATCTAAGAGAGCCTGTTTCACAAGGTATCTGTGTATAAAACTTGTACCTTTATCCCACTGTCAACCTTCATCTAGACATTGTGAAAAAGGCTAATCCTAGTCCTAATCCTAACTAATATTATAAATGCGAAAGTATGTAACTGTGTATGTCTGTCTGTTACTCTTTCACGCCAAAACTACTGAACAGATTTGAATGAAATTTGGTATATGGTCTAGATCCTGAAAATGAACATAGGCTAATTTTTATCCCGGAATTCCCACGGGAAAACTTTTAAGGGCGAAGCGAAGCTCGCGGTAACTGCTAGTATCCTATAAATTTAAGAAGATAAAACATCGCTTATCCTTCTGCCTTGCCCCAACCACTCAACGTAAACACAGATTCACAAAAGCGTCAATGTCATCTCTTTCTGACTAAAATTCGATTGACGTGTACCTACCTCTTTTTATTTACGCTTCTAGCGATAAGACCGCAATTTTTTATTTACTATATATGTTTTTTTTTGCCAACTTCAAAATTCTGATTTCAGTTTCGGGCAGATATACCATGCTGCACATGTGGGTTTCGGCTTAGTATACCCTTTTTGCAACACTCTGTATAAGCTATGTTACTTATGTTCTTGTTTGTGTGCAAATTGAAAATATTACGTGTATCTATCTTTCCATGAACTATTGATGACTATAATAAAACTTACATACTGTTCAACTAGGGAATCTGCATAAATCCGTGACCGTAAAAACAACATCTCTATAATTAAAAAAATTAAAAAACCGACTTCAAAAAACCACTAAAATGTAAGAAATAATTTAAGGTTTACACAAATTCTACTCGTATGTGACAGTACAAATATACCTAAGCAGGAACTGTTCTTTTTTGATGTTGGTGCGGTGACAAAGTAATCTGAAGAAATATGGCACCAACTTCAAAAAAGAACAGTTCCTGCTTAGGTATATTTGTACTGTCACATACGAGTAGAATTTGTGTAAACCTTAAATTATTTCTTACATTTTAGTGGTTTTTTGAAGTCGGTTTTTTAATTTTTTTAATTATTATTTTATTTAATAGTTTTTAGTTTATTTGTAATAATTTTCAATCAAAAGTAAGGTGCAAATGATACCAAAAAGTCCTACTAATCAATACGAATCATTCAAGCCTAAACACGAAGTAGTTGCTATATACCGTTGAGGAGTTCCCCTGACTGCCTTCCGTTTCCATCATCAGATCAGCTCAAGGTCACCATCATATTTTTTTGTTATAAGAACTATATTTACGTTCTTAATTTCATTAGAATCGGTTAATATGTGCCCAAAATGGAAATTCATACCCTGTTTTTACCCCTTTACCCACCCTTGGGGGTGAGATAAAATTCTGAAAAAAAAATGGGACCACCTGGGAGCTCAACCCAATACAACAAAAAAAGAATTTTCAAAATCGGTTTATAAACGGCGGAGTAATCGGTGAACATACATAAAAAAAAATATAAAAAAAAAAAAAAAAAAAAAGATCCCGACGAATTGAGAACCTCCTCTTTTTTTTGAAGTCGGTTAAAAAAACGCACACACACAATGAACACAATACAAATAAATTAATAAAACAAACCGAATGTAAGTGGTCAGCCGGCGCAAAATCCCGAATCTGGGTGACGATGGGCGCGGGGCGGGTTCGACGAATCGGGTTTGACGCAGCGGGTTTAACGCAGCGGGTTCGACGCAGCCGATCCAACGCGGGATTTAAACGCACCCGTCACCGCACAATGGCGCCCAGTTTTCATTATTGCTGCTTTGGGAAAATCCTCGCTGATATTGATGATAGTTCCATCTGATCTCTATTTGTTAAACTTGATTTTGAAACACTTGTGAGTCTGTTGATAGGACGCTAGCTGATGAAAAAAAACCTATAATATTTACTAAGCTTATTTTATTTAACATAGGTAATGTTACTTTTTATCTAATTATGCTTCGGTTTTTTATAACATAGCATCGGCACGTACTGGGTGGATTTTAACTGTAAACTTTCCATTAGCAGACGTTTGTTAAATTGTCAAATTTTCATTATAAACTATAGGTACTCACGTATACATATATACACATACATAAATATATCTACTGTGATTTCCGCCTGTTATCAGCTTGGAACTTGCACCTGATGACTGAGTAGGTATTACTAGGCGAGGTGAAATAGTGTGTACTGGCCTTTAGTTAGAATTGTTAGAGCTGATGTTAGGTCAGTTTTATGTCAAAAAGATGAATTATGTTTATGTATTTTTACTCGTAAGGGCATAAAGTAAAGTTTATTTAAATTTAGTTAGGAAGGTAATACTGGAAGTAGTTTAAATTCTGTTATAAATTGATATACTTACGTATGTATAAATAAATTGATATAGCCTTTACGTTTCATGTCCATTTCAATAGTTCTATTACACTAGTAGGTGTCGTAAATTGATAATGATATCTCTTTAGGTAATGTCTAAATAAGTATTTTACATAAATTTTAACATTTTGTTTTGGTTTTGTTTCAGGTAAGTTCCTGCAAGCGACTACTACACTTTACTAAATATACTTATTATAATATATATCTACGGGTAAATATTATACGCTTTCTGGCTTTAAGAAGCTAATAAGAAGGTATTCCTACTTTTAAATATATATATATATACGATTTGTAAACGATATTTCCTGATCATATTAATCAAAATGTAACTTCATGATATATTTTAAATTTTCAGCAATACGTAGCAGCAATAATTTCATTAAATTTTATAGTAAACCTCAGTCACATGAATTTTAAAAGTATGATAAAGAACATTCATTTCCGCGGTTGCTCTGAGTGACGTCATTAAGGCGAATCCGTATTCAAATTAAAATTAAAACAGCCCACATTAAGGCACCGGCAATCGTTAGTCTTAATTTGAGTTTCCCAATTGTTAATGGTTGAGCAGTAGTGAAAGCTATACTACTTATAACGATTGCAAAAGATAATAATATTTCAATGGGGCCAAAGTAACGTGAAATATTTCGTTAGTATTATCAATTATTATTAATTAATACACCAGACAAAAAAATATTTAAAAAGTAGCAAAACTATACTTCAATATATTGTACATGTACCTTACAAATCAAATTGGCTTTCATCATAATTTTTCACCGACACGCTTATCAAAAAAGATAAAAACAAAAAGCTTGAAAAAAAAAATCCATATAAAAATTACATTTATACAGACGAAAAATGAACCTCTTCTTTTTTCGAAGTCGTTTAAAAACAGTGTACAAGTAGCTTTAAACATTGCATCCCCCACTGGCAAGAGGGCATTAAATCGAAATGCACAGTCAGCTACGAGCGTGATTGACGAGCGGCCGCCGTAAGCAAATATACAGCAAATATACAACAAATATACAGCTACAATACAGCTACGTAGACTGCGCTCGGGCGTGGACATTCACGTCCTGCTAGGAAACGGAAATACTGGGAACAATAGAAACGTCTTTTTAAATACCAGGGCCCCTATCGCGAAGACAAAATGAATATAACATTTACGAAGTAAATAGTGTCAAATTCAATAAATTTTCAAAACAAGTTCGTTATAAGTACACTGACCAAAGCGAACCCCATGAAAGCTATATAAAATCAGCCCGTAACTTTGAACAAAATGTTCATTACACATAGCCAATATACGGCCTGTATTCCAACTGCAGTTTAATTAGGATGGCTATTGGTTAATCAGGTATCTTTGAGCCAAGTTACCCACTACCATCAGGCATACTGTATCGGCATCTTTTCAGCTTTGTTTCTACTACATGACTCTGTTAGCAGAAGAAACTGATTAATTACTCTATAAATATGAGTATAAATAATAAAGTGCATGACTTTATCATATGAATTTCCCAATTTGTCATACGTTGACCCTCATTGTGGTCCCATTAATGATTTTGTGATTAAGTAGTTACTGAAGCCAGCTGAACCCGGGCCACAGCGAAACACTGCCATCAAGAATACACAAGTTTCTAACACCTCAATTACTACCATAATCCACCAAACATAAACACATACAAGTCATAAGTACAACACACATTCTACAGTAAAATCAATATGCCCTCCGAACAGCAATTATTGCTATTTGTCTGAGGAATATCCGGTTTTGTATGTGTTAGCTGAAAATCGTTTTCTTGTTAATAATGTTAGGGTATTTATCTCTACACAAGGGTCGGGACTAACTAATGGGTAGATTAGACGTACATGTAGGTACGTACAATGAACATACTTATGTACAATTTGTCTACGTATTTATAGGCTTAAGAGTTAGGTATCTGATGTAAATCGACATTTTGTCACGGATTTAGAGCCCTGACAAGATAAGCATCCATTGGTTTACGCACTAACCGAAACGTTTAAAAAAGTTAATTTCCTTAGTCTTTCTAGTGCACCATTATTAGGAATAATGTAAGGAGATTCTCAATTCGTATGTATGCATTTTTTTAATCAGCAAACTAATGTAGCATGGTAGCGTATTACTGGACCGACGACCTTAGACAAGTATAGAGGATAGGGCTTTGTCATTATTCATTATTTTGTCTATAAATCCGGACAATGCTAACTCGAGTATACCACTTCAACCCTATTTCGTCCATTTCTGTTTACCGTACTTAGTAGATAAGTTAGAAAACCCTAAGCTTAGCCAAAGGATGTATACGCCTAACTACTTATGTGTATTACCTACAAAATTTACACACACATCTTAACAACTTACATGTCTTATAATATGTAAAAGTGTATGGTATTTATGAGGAAAAACTACTACATCCGCCGTATTTACTCCTCAGCTATCGGTTAAAAACCCAAACGATACAATTTTCAGGTCATCCGTCCGTGCAGCCATCCATCTTGGGCTGCCCCCTCGAGTATAGATGTTTTTCCAACGTACCGTAGTCATTGATTTAGAACGGGTTGCAGATCGCACGGAGTTATAGATGGCGCCACGAGCGATATATTAGGAAGGGCGGAGAGAAAGGGCTATTTGATGGACACCGTCGCATCGCAGGTGACACCTTAAAAAGAGGGTATCTGATAGATAGATTAATGGTGTAGGTTGATTGAAAAAATATGAAGGTCGATAAATCACTTAGCATCTATTTGTTTAGCTTTGAACGAGAATGTGCGTTGTTATAAGTTTGTCGTTGAGTTCTCGTACACCATAATCTAGATCGTATTAGCTTTAGCTTTTTGTTTATGAGCATTATTAGTTCTTAGCTATGGATGACATAATAGGGGAAAGTGGGTACCCCCTACCCACCACCCCTCACGACACGCCCATAGAATAAATGAAAATCTTATTACAAAGCCTGTAAAAATGATTTTCAGTGCTAAGAACAAGTTTTTCAGGAGTAAGTCGGTCAACATTGGTTCTTCTGTTCAAAAGATATTCAATCATAATTTCAGAGGTTCGGGGTTTTTTTCACATGCCTAAGTATTATTTCATATTGTATGAAAATGCCAAACATCTACGGCAGAATTAAATAGAAAATTTCATAGTGGGCGGTAAAAAGGTTTTCCTACGAGTACCGCCAGTTCTGTCCTCCCGCCCACTCGCTAAGCATGAATAATAAAGTGTCGTGACTACTCGTGACACATATTAGTGTGACCTTTTTGACGGACATGTGTCACATGTGTCACTAGCTCGCCAGTGACAGCTGACTACTTAAGACAACCAAGTTAAAGCTCTATTAATAACGTCGCGCTTATGATCTTTCGAGAGATAAATTAGTCGTCCCTCTTGACAATTTGCAATTCTGTCAGGGTCGTTAAAATTGTCATGTTCGTTGTGAGTGATGCTTCGACAAATGATTCTCATTAAATAAATAAATTAGGTTGTTCACTGACCGTTTTGGTCACCACCTCTCATGTGGATACTAATTTAGTTTTAAATACATCATTAGATTTAGCCCTTAAATTGTCTACTGCTAGATACAGGTCAATACGCTTTGTCCTCGGCCATACTTATTTATTAATTTATTATTATTTATTATACTCATCCAACTCCTACAGGCAAACTTTCCAAAGGTAGATCCAGCCGTACTAAGTATATAAGTATCCACAGAGCCGCGACAGCTGCAGGGGCAAAACATATAAAGTACTCTAATTTAAAAGCCTCTTACAGCTTTTTGCCCTTTGCTGTCGAAGCAGCAGGTTCCTGGGGAACAGAGGCTTTATGCTTCATCAGAGAGCTTGGCAAGCGCCTGAAGGAAAAAGGTCATGATGCTCACTCTGGGTCGTTCTTGGTTCAGCGCATTTCGTTGGCGATACAGCGCGGTAATGCGGCTGGCTTGTTGGGCACTTTCGAGCCAGGAACGATACGAAGCGGCATCTTTGACTAGTTAGACTAAGTTTGAGGCGAATAGTTTGAATTTGTAAAATTTTATCTTTTAGTTCAGTTTTCATAATTTTATTCACAATTAGGTTAGGCTTCATTAGTTAAATGTTAATTTATATTATAACCTTGAATAAATGTTATCAATACTTCATAAAGCTTAAAGAAAATAAAATAAGTTTTTTTAAAAGTATCCACTTAATATAATTTCGCATCCCGCTATGGTAACAAACATGGCCTCTAGTTTTTAATCTATCGCTTGGATTCATGACTAGAATATTCTTTTTATAAATTGATAAAAAAATCAAGTAGGTACATACTTAGTTGGTTAGTCGATATTTGAATTTATCCAGTGCTAAAGGGAATGAAAATGTCAATGATATCGAAGTCGAGTTGAACTACTGAGTGAAGTAGCTCCCGTTGGCACAACTCCATCGATCTGGTCCTTCATAATCAAATGACTCATAATCTGACTCACTTCCTCTTATGTACGCCAAAACTTTTCCCACATTTTCCCCCATAGAAGAGGTTCTAGAAATTAATTGCCCAAAAAGACGTAATATTTATAAAACTCACAAGCACTTTTTCCGCCGGCTTACTCGACCTAAAGCAAATAAAACTATCAGACCAATTTTTCTATAACCTCAGCCTCAAATTTCCATATGCATGAATGACGCACACCATAGGTGATTGAAGTTACACTCTGCACTCTATTTCAAATGGGTAGGGCATATTTTCGATTGAATGAATCCTCAAGAGTCTATTTTACTAACGCACTTCAGTAAACGTTCAAGCTTTCTATTTGTAGGGACACCATGATGCACGAATTCAGGCAGGATAGATATTGAGAGTTTTATACATGTACTGATCTTATTAACGACCTACCTTAGAAATTTATGTTGATAAAGTTTTGTGCTTTTTGCTTAAGCTCGTCATTCTCAATGTGTTGCTAATGTACCCATTGTAAAAAACCCGTGGCAAACAGAATTATCTACTACTACTATTACTATTACTAAAGCAATATATTTTCTTCGATTTACAAAAGTTGTTATGAATGACTCCATATAGGTACAAAATAGTGTTTAAAATAGATGCTCTGAGCAACTTTCCCCAAGAACCAACTAAAGTAGAATAGTAGCATATCCGAATATGTACTGTAGTCATATTTTATACTCAATACTTCACATAGAATCTCTAAAGTGGGTCCGGTGTGGCCACCCTACTTCTCACTATCCGAAATAAAATATTTATTCGCCCGGAGGCACTTTTTCTCTTTGATTCAGTGGTTTTATTGGCGGCTGGCGTTTCACTGTAATAAATGTGTTAGGGGTGGTTAGTAATAAATAAAATTACAACCAATGGATGAATATTTTAAGATAATTCTAGAATCCCACTAACTTGACAACTTTACGATGATAAATCGAGAAACGTAGTTTGCTTTATAAATTGCAGATGGCTTTTAATTTCGGCCGAAATAAATATGAACCTCCCTGGCTGGTAATTAATTACTTAAACCATTAAAGTAATTAATGAACATTAGGCCAATGCCTATTTCATTGATACCATTTCAATTACACTAATAATCAAGACAGGTGGGTACATTAATACTATAGTGGACATCTTAGCACAGGTTATGAAGCGAAAACTCTTTGACTAACATACTGCATGAAAAGATTTTACCAAAAATTTATAAACCCTCAACGAAGATTTCAATTAATTAATGGCTTATCACTTTTAACACTTATTGTTAGAATATATTAGAGTAGGATAGTACCTAACAATCTACAATTACATTAACTTATAATTATTAATCTGTGGCTGGAGTCACCTCCCTATTCTCTTACTCTGAAGACAGTGAACAAGGCTGCAGGTGTCCAAAATATGACAACTAAAAAGCATCCGACTACCTTGACCCTCGCCCATGTATCCAGCTGTAATTGCGTTAAAATAATCGCAGTAATAAAGGCGGCCATTTTGAACGCTCATGCAACGTCATTAGCTTGTCGCGGGTGACACGGCACGCGACGCGGCGACACGGCAAGCGGCGGCACGCGACAAGTCTCATGCTAATAGGGCTAACGAAAACATTTAAGCAGTAAGGTTTTATAACCTAGCAAATTGGCTGATTTTGTATAAATTTAACTATATTTTAATGGACATTCATTATCAGAAGTAACGTCAGTCAGTCAGTATTATAACTAACCTTCTGATGGAATATTTCAAGATAGTTTTAGCTAAGGTATAGATTTAAGATTTGTTACTTAGGGTTTCGGTGACAAACTTGAGACACTCGAACTCATCTAGGGTTTATAACCGTGGTGAACGGATTAACCAGAGATTAGCGTCAATCGCTGACTGGTAGAGGGAGGCCCCTTTCCTAGTCGAGTTCTTAAACTTCCGAAACTATTCAACTTTCTTATAAATTCGTGTGACAACAACTCTTCACAGTTGATTCGTACATACATCACGGGGACAAAACTACTCAATTAACATTGGATTAACTTTGCGGTTGCCGTCGCAGCTAAGCCGGTGTCGTTGAGGTTTGTAATCGGATTACGTTGGGACTATAAGTATGTTTGTTTATAATTAACATAAAGTCTTGGTTGGTACTCTTTATGTATAATCAACAGTATCTAAACGCAGACACATGGGCTAGCATGACGGTAGTTGCCAAACGAGTAAACCGAAATGCAGTATGATTACTATAGCTACGTACCAAAATCGGTTGTCTGGAAGGGATCGCTATTAGCGATAAGACCGCCATTCGTGCATTTATGTTATGTAAGTTAAATGTAAGTTTTGTTTCATGCTGTGCAAATAAAGATAATAACTATAGCTAGCTTAGTGGAAGGAAAGAGAAGGCCTGGAAGGAGAAAATTGACGTGGCTGTGCAACATCAAAGAGTGGACCGGTGTAAAAACCGTGGAAGAATTATTTAAAACAGCCAGGAACAGAGAGCGCTGCAAAGAGCTGACTGCCAACCTTCAATGATGGAGAGGCACTATAAGAAGAATAACTAGCTTAACAAAAAACCGATTAATGCTACTAGTAACAGTCGTGGTTAGAGCAACAGCGCCACGGAACATCGTTTTCGTAAACTAGAGCGACCTACCTAAAATCAACATTGCACATCAAATAAGAACTAAATCAATGGTAGCCTTTCATTTTATCTGAATCCATAAGTTATCTTCAAGCCACAACCGTGCTACAGCTGGGTCCGTTGAACTCAAGTACTTCCTATATCCGGTTCCGTATTTCAATCATGGATTCCTAAAAACTTCATTTCCGTGGCTTAGGGATCGTGATTAATATCACATAAGGCGAGCGACTTCGCCCTTAAATCTTTATAAATTATACCCATCTAATCCTGTATTAGGTAATATGTCGGGTTTTTTTAATGAATAAAATACGGATATTTGCTACAGATACATGAACCGTACCACCATAATAATAATTATGACTATATTATGTCTACATAAAACTATATTTTTTTAAACTTATATTACTTACGGTTTCCACAAAATATTTCTAATATTTTTCTTTATAATACCTAAATACCAATTTAATATTATGTAGACTTATTACATCATCCATTCAGGGCTAAGTAAAAAAAATGGCCAGTGAGTTCCACACGTGTTAACGACGACGAAGATTGTTTCCAAATTTAGAGGTTTAAAACAATCAGTGTGGGGAAGTAAGCTTAAACTAACACTTTGAGCATTTTATTTACGTCGAAACTGTGGTTAATTTAGCTCGAAACTGTTGAAATAATTTAAAATGCTCCACTGTGGCTGTTTGGAATGCATCGCTTTGAGTGCTCCAAATTTTTCAAATATGTTACATGAAATCGATCGATGCTGTGTGTTTTTTTTTAAACCGAATGTTCACTATAAAATTTAGACGTCCAATTAGTTTCGCTGCAGCTACTACTTATACAGCGTATATATCATTTCAGTTCACAAAAAATGTGCATTTCCCTATCAAAAATATATAAAATTTAGTTGGAAAAATGATTTACGCGCCAAACTTAGAAAGTGATAAAAAAGTTGTTCGGTATTTTTCGCCGGCGTTCCCGAGAGTAGGAAAATATTATTTTAAATTCCCCGTGTTCACTCATTTATCGGTGGCGGACTGACCGATGCCGTGTTAAAATGTTTTCCATGTCCCCGCCGCCGCCGCCGCCAGCGGTCCAAAGTGCCCGGACAATTACCCACCACCTAGCAAACCGAATTCAATCGATGCCTTTCACGTCTGTTGAATCATTTATATGAGAACTTGACGTGGATATTGTTGTTTCCCCGACAAAGGTTTATTTTTTGGTGAGCGATCATGGGATGAGGTTTTTTTGTAGCATGGCAGTGCACTTTGATAGGAACACACTGTAAAAACAACGTATCCTGAGTATACCAAGTAGACTCGATTAAACCTTATTTCTATAAATCATATACTGAAAAAAACTGCGAATCACACAGAAAATATGCTTCAGTTAACATTAAAAACAGAAATTGGCCTGAAGGACATAAAATGTTATCCGACCAAACGAATCTATTCGAAGGTTTCCATTTCAAATATTTCATTGACATCTGAAAGTCTGAAAGTAACCGCGAGCATACATTAAATCTATAACATATATATATAAAAACTATAATAGTTTATTAACTTAACTTTATTAATTCTTCTAAATATTAAAAAAAAAACAAACACTCACACCTTGTACTAATGCACTCCCTTGCGGGGTAGGCAATATTTATAAATGAGCATAATAATTGAAAGACCACAGTGAACATTACCCAGTAAAAGTTAGTTTCATCGCTGGTTGGACCCTTCGCAGGTGATTTGGCAGCCGATCAACAATGGCCGGGTAGCAGTGGCTACGCTGGGAGCCAAGGCAAATGGGGCCAAATTGAAAGTTTAACGCGAGGACAGTACAATTTGGTGAAGCATCGAGATGGTGTCTATAAAATTTACACTGATTTTAATTCCTTATTGGTGTTTATTTTCTTTAAATAGAAAAAATACGTTAAACCTACATTTTAAAGTAAATTTTCCATTCAGTATGTACATAAATTGTACACCAGTGTATTTATCTATGTCCAATATAAGCGTAGAAACATTGAGCCACGCGCCAACACAACACAATAAAGCGAGTTAAAACACAGCAGGATTTGTGTGTATCGGTATCTATTTAAAGTTTTATTTGACATCAATGCAGTAGTAAATAGCCGGGCACAGTACTGATGCGGCTTAGATAGTTTATCCCAGTTGCGGAAGCCCGAAGTGTCGAAGTAAGTAGGTTAGCGCCCGCGGGGACCCCCCGACAGTGGGGACGGGGCTTCACTGCAGTTATCGCACTGTTTGGAATATTCTTACTTCAAAATGAGGTTCTGCATTCAAGTAGTTTGGAAAACTAACGGTTCTGGCTTAGGTGTTAGCTTGTTTGACACAGAAAATGAAATATAGGTTTATGTGAGAGGTATAGATTAGTTTCAGTATAATTACCAATATTAGACAAACCACTTCATGTTTCAAACAGCGTAATAACAGCATCTTCTACGATTCCACATTTTGTTTGTTAGTGATATCTCTAATCCTAACTAATATTATAAATGCGAAAGTAACTGTGTCTGTCTATCTGTCTGTTACTCTTTCACGCCAAAACTACTGAACGGATTTGAATGAAATTTGGTATACATATGGTCTAGACCCTGAGAAAGAACATAGGTTACTTTTTATCCCGGAATTTCCACGGGAAAACTTTTTAAGGCAAAGCGGAGCTCGCGGGAACAGCTAGTAACATAATAATTATGTCCCTTTGGATCCCTTTAGATACGGAATCGTAATAACATTGTTCGTTCTTAATCATGTTTTCCTCTTTTGAATGGTCTAATCCTACCCTAATCCTAAAACATAGATCAAGAATCCCGAGCATGTGCAAGCTCGACCGCCAATACTATCTCACCAATTCATGACTACATTAATCCATTTTAATTTGTCAAAATTACGGTTTGTAATTCACTTTATAGGTGACTTCAGTCAAATACCTACCTATAGATACGGTATTTTACAACCTTACGTATATTTATAAAATCGGGTCTTTTCGAAAAACAAGAACCTTAAAAAGACGACGACCAATTTTTTAGACCATAAATATTAGCATTTTATTATTAATCTTTAATTTGATATACATATTTACCTTTTGAGCTAAATTAAAAAAAAGTCCTCAATGGTGCAGTTCTTTAAATAAATACGCTTTTTCCTTTGAATAGCGTTTGCTTTAGCTGTATAAAGAAACCACCTATTTATCTGTACTCTGGCCATTAGAGCAGATAATTAAAGCTACAGTCATTATTAACTTAATTAATTTGTAATAGCTAAATTATATAATTGTACGTTTGCGTATAGGTACTTGGAATTTTTACATTTAACTATTGATAAGGTAATTAATAAGAGTATCTGCTTATTAAGCTAAGATTTTAAGTGGTAATAAAAAGACAAAAATATATTTTGAGTGCGGAAAAGTTCTCACGACTCTTTATTCTGAAATGCTATTATTTCAACATCCGCAAAAAATAAATAATAGTCGTACTTACTCTGTGATATCCAATCCGTACCGAAAAAAACCAACATTCTTAGTTTATGTAATTTCCTCCAACACACTCCATTACCTACCCTGAGCAGATTTAATTTTTGCTTACACAACCACACCACTCCCGGCCAGTCGTAAACACAACACAACTTAGCACATCATAACTAAACACAAGGTCAAGAGCAAAACCTCCAATTTTCGGAGGGATCTCTAATAACACCACCTACGACGTTGAAAACGTATATATTTCACCTAACCCGCACTTAACCTGGTAATGGTTGAGTAAATATACAGTATCGAGAGCTATCGATATTGGATATTTTAGGGTTGGGAGCTAAAACCAACGTCGGCGTAGATTGGATAGATGATCTAAATTGTCTGAGGGTTAACTGGTTATAAGCAGCCGCCCCGGCCTTGGGCGATTTGAGGTTTGCAGGCTTGGAATGGTTTTTGCCACTGAACTATAGAAAGCTATGCGACCGTAATATTATCACAATGATAGATACAGGAAATGTAATAAAAAGTACGTTTTAACTACAAATTTATTCTCATCGTGTGAGTGTGTCACCGTGGTTATAGTATTAGCCAGTCAAATAAGCATGTGGTGCAAAATTCCCAAGGCATAAAAGGTACCGTTCGCTAGAAATAAAACATTTGAAAATTCACACAACTTGTTCACTTTTTTAGACTTGAGTTCAGAGCTGAGGTAGAACCTGGCTGGAATACTTCACGGCGGACAGACAGCGGCAACCCTGCTCCACATCGAATATTAATACATATCGGCCGACTGCATACGCGCTACTCCACTCAGACTCAGCCTTCGGGTATTCAGCAATGTACACTTTTTTTATTCTGATGAACGAGTACAAAATTAAAATGCTACACGATGATATAAAGGATATTTAACCAAACTAATACTTTGAACTTAATCACAAATGTCAGCCAACATAAGTAATCCGTCTACTTTTCGTTTTAAAAAATGATTTACTCAGTAACGAGCCGACTTCTGCAGTGGCTTTGACGTTATATTACCAGGAAAGCTATTCACAACACGAATATTCCTTAGTATTTCTTCTGAACAGTCACTCTTGTTAAAATCTCAACAACAGTAAGTTATGCCAATGCCAAGTATGAAGATCATACACCTTCACTTCACCCTCATAGGCAGAGAATGAATGAAACCATGTTCACCTTTGCCGGTGTAGTAAGTAATAGAATCGCTAAGCTGTTAAGAATAGTCCCACTGAACTAGACCGCGAATGTAAAGCACACACGAGCTACTTGACCGATTGATGGCATCCGAGACGGACACGACTTCAGACTTTGAATGCAGGAGGCGAATTCTGCAGACAGATTACGTATAATATCTATACCCTGGACTGCTGGACACTTGACTTTACCATGAGCGATGAGGAGTTTGAGGTCATGGGAGTGCTGTTTAGTTAAGGGTGTAATCCGAGCCAGAAAAAAAGTATAACCTATTTCCAACATGAATTCAGAGTATACATTTGTAGAAGTCATAAGACCTTGTTTCTTGTGTGGCCTCATACGTATTATGTGCAAGATTGTTATCGAAATGTACATAAATATTTTGAATTTCGGATATGCTATTTCCGTTATAAGCAGCATTCAGTTTTAAAACTCGGCTATAGAATACTAAATTTGCGGTTGTAAGTACGTGTTGTGAATATTATGTACTGTTTTGTTACTCACACTCTGGCCTAACTTTTTATGTTTTATTGATACTGAGTCCCTACTGCAAACTTTTATGCTTCTTGTATAGACATTTACTTAATGTTGCAGAGCTAACAATAAGTTATTCCGGTTTGACATGATAAAAATATTCTAGGTGCAAGGCTGCAAGTATCGTACTTACAAAAGTAAAAAGAGCATAACCCGAGTCTATGATCTGTCCGAGGGCGCTCGGATCACATATTAACACCTTAATAGCAACCGAAGTTGCTTAGCTCTAGCAAACCTTAAAAGAACGCCAAAGCCTTCAGAGATGAAGTTGATCTATAAAATCAAAAAAAATATTCCACGTATATTATTCATCTGTAACGATACGAATTGGACCGTAACAAAACCAATTTTATAATTGTCCCTAATAGAGGGTAATTTGGGAGATCCAATGGCCGATATCGCATCAAGTTGTCAGAAAATGTGAAATATGATTCGTTTTCGAGGTGATTTAAATTTAGTTATTGTTTTGGCCGTTAATTTTAAAGTTTTGACAGCAGACACCTTGCCGCTGCGGTTCTCACGTAAATACTTTTTAAAGCAATTACGAGTAATTTTAATTCTTACCAAGGCATAAAATAAATGGTCTTCACTAAATCCCAGTTTAAAACTATTCCTTATTCAAATTAGGGGCGTTTACTTCTTTTTATCACCGTAATGTGACCTTACCGTAACTTTTATTGCCAGTGTTATCCCTTGACAAATGCCTACAACACATTTTAATCAAAAAGTTTGTTAAAGAGTCGTCGAATAAATTAGGCCCGAGAGACGGAAATAGAATCCGCTCCATGGAAACTTCTGTTCTCTAATTTACATGTTGAAATTGCGTTTGTTTTCATTTTTACATTTGTGAAATCTAGGCAAATATGGCACAGTAAATTTTTTATTTACTTTTTATATTAAGATTATAATATATTTATTCATGCTCAAACTTGAAATATTTTGAAGCGAAAATAGAGTTTCAAACTCTATGTAAGAAAATGTGAAGAAACAACGTGTGAACGAAGCCTCCATTAGAGTATCACTTACAGAGCTAATGCGATGCAATTTTTTGTTAGAAAAGGTGAATATATCAAGCAATCTCCTGGGAAGTGCTCTGAAAGGGGACAAGGGGGTACAGATTATATGACTTGGTTAAAGTGGGGGTGGGTGGCTCGACACATACCTACAAGTTAACGGTAGATAACCTGTTTCAAAGTAATGCTTTGTTATCCAGATACAACCGAGAAATTCCATAAAACAGTAAAAGGTTTTTTAAACAAACCGTACCTAACGTAGAAATTCCCAACGTTCGCTCGCTGCCAATACTAAATCCCCGACTGCGCAGGATAAAAACCCGTAAGTGTTTAAATATAGAACGCAGTCGATCCCTTTCGACGTAAACTACTGTTTTGTGCCAGTGACACAGAAAAAAGGCAAAATAAGAGAAAGATTGCGGTCCACTAGAGCACACCTAAGTCAGCTGTGGGCCCCTGCCATCATTAATTTCTGTTTAGGAACTGATGTCTCCGGATATATTGACGTCTGAAAAAATGTTTTCAGTAATAGCAAGGTTTATATTCTTACTGGTTACCCGCAACCACTACATTGGTTTGTGTATTGTGTTGGTGTATAAATATTATATGTATTTGTATTTTTTACGAAAAGCTTTACTGAACGTATTTAAATGGAACTTTATGGAACCTTACATTATTATAGCGGAACATAAACAGTAAAGAAACCTACATTTTAATGCAAAGAAAAGCTCACGGGAGAAACAACCTGTATAAAATGAACCCTTCCGTTAATGTTTCTCGCGGTCCCATTACTAATGATGAACATTTATCAAACCGATAACCAATAGGAGTTCAGCTCGCGCGATCAAATTAATAGCGATCGATATGTTTCATTTTAAGCTGCGTACAGACCGGCCCGACGAACGCCCAACGAACGCCCAACGATGGATATTTATCATAAATAATACAGGGCAGATTGCAGCAACAAAGGTCAACGAAACCCGTTCGTTGGCGTTCGTTTGGCCGGTCTGTACGCAGCTTTAGACGTAGAGTGATACCACCTGTGTTGAATGTGGACAATATTCCGAATATTACGACCGAACGGTGTATCAGTTAGTGGCCCTGACTATACTGCTATACTGAAGGTCTCGGGTTCGATCCCCGGCCGAGACAGATATTTGTTTAAAGATAGATATTTGTACTCGGTTCTTGGGTGAATGTAGTATAATTATAGTCATAAGTCATGTTTATTCTATGGCAATAACCATAATATGTCATGTGTGTGGTTATTCGTGTACTTAATATTTTATACAAAACATTCCCTACTAACATGAGGCATTTTTATAATCACTCCTTATTATGTTAATAAATCAGTTCAGGAATGCCATACCTTACCCAAAATTAAGTAATTAACTTTATACGACAAAATTTAATGCACGACCAAAATAAATTGACCTCAAAGTATACTTAGTAGGTAATTTCTTAACCTCTGACCGATAAAGTAGATGTTATAAGTAGTTAGTGTGTGTCTGTCTATGGACAGAGCGTTGTTCTATACGGATGAACCGATTTAAATTAAGTTCATTTCTTTTTTATTCCTTGAAAGCGCATTTTTTATGAAACATTATTCTTTAATAAGTATGATTTGTATAATTTAAGTAGTATATAAGTATGACCCTTTGTGATCGCTCAAGTATTTTTTTCCTAGAGGTGCAGGAGCTGTGAGTTAAATAGGACGCCAACTTTGACTTCAACTCCAACTAATATTTGCTCTGCTCTGCCCTAGTCCCAGTTCACTTCACTCGACGTACCCACCCTATTACTTCAGCTTTCAAACCTGAAAATACCACAGATTAGAGATCGAGTCTACTGGAGGTTTATTACAATCTCCGCACGTTGGAGATATCATACAATAACACTGTCATTTAACGCCCAACATCACATAACAAACATCTCTTCCGCCCCGGAATCGAACGCGGGACCTTCGAGACAGTACGGCTACGGCTGTGCCATTTCAAAACACAGTAAGCGCCAACTTAAAAAAAATCGGGTCTTTGATTTATACATTATTTTAGGCGGCTGTGCACAAAACTGCATTGTCAGAATATCAAAAAACCGCTCAGAAACGAAAATAAAAATTATAAAACCTAGTAACTCCACCCTGCGATATCAAAAATGCCACGAAAACCATTTTAAAACATAGTAAGAGCCACCAACCATTTTAAAACATAGTAAGTGAAAATGACTTACTGTGTTTTAAAATGGTCAATGGCTCATACTAGGTTTTGAAATGGTCAGCAAAGGTCAATTTTTGCCCGTTAATTTTAGTAAGTCACAAATGGCATACATTATTACTAACACTTTTTTCGAAAAAAATATCAGATATTTCAGAACCTGTATCTTTGAACCAATGAGACCTAGAGAGTTGAATTAAAAGTACAACATAAGGAAATTTTGTCTACTTTATAAAAGCTACAGAAACCTTTCTCGTCAGAACCTTTCTACTAGCCCTATTTTGCATAAACCAAAAAAAAACTCAAACATAGTAAACTAATTTTAGCTCAAAATTTAGGAAATATTGTCTAATTTAAGGCAGCCATAAATAATGTTCGTGTCAGACATGCCTTCTTAATATGGCGATTCAGTTCATTTAGATAAAACAAAAAACAAACTTAAAAATATGCCGGTATTTCAGCTATTACTTATAGTGCGGTCGTGTAAAGGTGCTGCAAAATTTGATTTATATTATGTAAAGCATCCAAAACATATAAAAAAAGAAAAAACATATAAATTATTACGTTATTATTAATTCAATATAATTAGTTTTACCAGGGCATTGAAATGAAGGGACAAAAACGTTTTCTGGCTCTCCTGAAAATTTTGTCTCTTGGCTGTTACTGTGTTTTGAAATGGCACAGCCGAGTAGTCAGAGTCATGAACCACTTCACCATACAATCGTCAAAAAAAAAACAGAAATGAAATAAAACGCTTTCTATTAACGAGGGGTTTCCCTAATTTGACCACTTTTGTGGAACTTGTATAATTTTGTATGTGGAACGGTTTTCGGCATTGCAAGAATGTAACAGACAGACAAACCCGTAAATAATTAGGAAATATGTGCACGCAAAGTGGCAGTTTTAACCGACAACGCAGTAGAGAGGGGAGGTTGCGTGTTTAGCACCCTTGTGCAATTTACAAAGTGTTATTGTTTGACCAGTGTCAGATTCAAAGCTTATGTATAGGGTGGTGTTCATCAGGGATAAAAAAAAAATAAACAAATACAAATTAATTTCTGGCTTTTAATTTTGATCAGCATGAAACATATCTGCATTGAGGTGCGATAATTAGTACAGTACAGAACATTAACATACAGTACAGTAGTTTTCATATTAAATATCACAATGATACATTTCCCAAGAATCCGTTTTATTTCTGTTATCTACAATGTTTATTATAATTCTTTCTTCACCACTAATAAGTTTTGTCAAAAAATACAAACAAAAAAAAGTATGTACTTATATAAAAAACAAAAGAAACTGAAAATGTACACGCCCCTCATGAACTGAAAGTGCGAACACAAAGATTGAGAGCTAAATTATTCTTCACGCAGATTTCCTGCCAAAAAACAGGCGTCTTTTACAAATAACTCACGGTTCCTAACAAAAACAAACCTCCACACTCCACCGAGAACTCTTAAAACTAATAAATTTTCCCCATTATTCAGCTATAATGATTAAGAAAAATCTTCCAGCCAAATAACACATTGCGGATTTTTTAAGTGTAATTGAAAATAATAGGGGCACCTTCCGTTCCGAACTCTGTTTTGCGCCCTTAAAATAATACAAAATGAGATCACGGTAGAAAATATCTTCATACCACACCACACAAATACCTTTCTTGCCCTACCGCGATAAGGTCCTAATTTGAACTGAGCTAGTTAATTTACAAGAAGATATTTTTTAAGGTTTCGTGACCTCTGAAACTGTACTTGACCCAGCTAAGCGAAAACTCATACAATAAGTAACTCGAAATGTCACAACTTTGCATATAATCGTTAGGGAAAGAGAAAACTTTTTAAATAATCTTTCAAATGAATTGAAGATAGAGTTTGTAAATTGAGACGGAGCTTATGAAATGAAAAAAGGTGTAAATATTTTATTATTACAATATGTCCAATACCTGTAGCTACTTACAAGACTTACACTTATGAATTCTAACACTTACTTACCAACATAAGTGATTTAAAATGACACACATAAGCCCCTATCATGCTACTTCAAAATTATTCAATCCTCATTTTTATTCATCGTCTTCATTTGGTAACATGGTGGCTCCAAGTAGCGTGAGTGCAGACTGCGGGAGCCATTGTATTGTAATTGCGGCCATTTATCGTAATCTTTCAACAATGTGTATCAATAACACGACTTTAATGGAGCCGGGGGTGCATTTGTCGTGTGCGACAGGAAACCTGACTGCTAGTCGTGAGATAGATACGGAGTAGCCAGCCATTATAAATTTTAAGTTGTACTTATACTATTATACAGTAAATAACGTACTTAACTAAGTAACTCAGTTATCTTGTTAGGTACTTAGATCTTATGGCATAATGACGACGAAGGTCGCATCTGTCAAGAAACCTATACCACTTACATGACCACACATCGGTGAAATCTAATCCAGTGGCGCTGGTCTGCCTTATCGCCAGAGGTCTTTGATGATCGATTTCAGCTTGTGGAACAGAAATCACGCAGATATAATTATCTCTCTTTCCTACTTAATCTGATAGACATAATATGCCGTATTTTTCAAACAAACACCGCACCGTGCGGTGCGTAGCAGTCTAATGACAGATACCTAATGATGAGGATTATTCTATCCGTGTGGACAATGTCCACTGGACATCCGGCTGTTGCAATAACCGCGAATCTATCTTGTTGCACTAAACATACCAATTGAATTACAGCTCAAAACTTTATGTTCCAAGAAAGAGTAGCCCTGTCCCCAATCTTGATCTTTTCACGTATGTTTGACCGACAACTGACTAGTCCTCTCATTCCAGGTTGCATGTTTCCCTCCCACTGGCACGGGCGCTGGTTCCAGTCGGGGGTGATCCAGCCCATCCTCATAGACGGTGACCGCCTGTCCAACAAGGGCAAGTGCCTGTCTTCAGAGGGGGACAAGTTCCTCATTGTTGATGAGTAAGTGGTGCCATTTGTTGTAATCTAAGATAGGGCGGTTGGTTAAGAAAGCTAATTTTGGGATTCGAAGTTTGGCTAGTATTAGATGGATGGATACATTTATATGGCGTAGTTTGATGGAAAAATGTGTCCACTAGAGTCTTACCATGTTGACACTCTGTGTCTCTGTCTCTGGTTTCCCGAGAGATGATGGACCTTCACTCCTCTCATCAAGAAACGATTTCATTTGACTATTACATCATTTACATTTGTGTCTTCACAAAAATTCTGGACTAGAGTAAAATTTGAAAACTTAGCTTCAATAATAAAAGGGCTTCTGTTTCAAAAGACGAGCAAACTTTGAAATCAACTTGAGTAGGCAACAATATTTTTTTCAGCATATTTATTTAAGTGTATTTCGATTGTTACAGAAAAGGGTGCTACCGCTGTGTCGTGATGCACGAGAAGCATAAAAACGTGCTCCAATACAAAGAGAGTAAGTACCAATATCAAAAGCCTTCATTAACTTTATTACATAGGTTTTCAAGCTGCAGCTAAAATTCCAAGATTCCAATAAAATCAATTAGTTCATACCTCGACGATAGCTGCTCGGGCAAAGTTTGCTTAAATTTTAGATGGCTCCAGAGCAACTAGAACTCCGCTAGAACCCGATTTAACCATCAATATAATAGTGAACAAGTTATTTCCAGTTGGTACAAGTACCTTTTGAACATTTATAAACACTAACTGAATAGTCAAACAGCTGAAGAATCAGTTTTGCCGAGTTAACAAGAGTTATCTACTTGTACGTGTAGGCAGGGCGTTACTTTAGTAAACAGTAGACGGTAAATAATTCAATTATATCTGTCATTTTTTATTCTGATCGTGACAAAGGTTTAAAAAGTTATTGAAATACTGTTCGGGATAGCCATTAATAGACATGCTTTCTGTATAATTTTGTTGTTGTTGCGAGTGTGTCAAATAAATGTTTTCTTTCTTTATCTTTATCTGTCACCATCATCATCAGCCAACAATTACCCACTGCTGGACATAGGCCTCTCCCAAGGAGCGTGACAATACTCGGTCCTCGGCCGTCCTCATCCAACCACCACCAGCAAACCGCCTGAGGTCGTCGGTCCAGCGCAAGAGAGCGTCCCACGCTGCGTTTGTCTGTTCATGGTCTCCACGCGAGAACTCGTCTACCCCAGCGGTTATCGGTTTCTCGGCAGATATGACTTATATCTTATCTCTTTCTTTCTCTAATTCCAGCATTCTGCCACCGCCGGGACGCGCTCCCGCACCTCTGCTCGCTGATCACGGGCGACGCCCTGCTCTACTCCATGTTCCGGGAGAGTGCTGATCCCGTCGACTGCCCGCTGAAGGGACCCTTCTCTTTCACTTACAACAGGTAAGACTTAGGTCCATCATCAGCGGGCTTCTTGGTTTGCCCTAGACCTTTCTCATTAAGCTGAATTCAATTTACGGTTTTAATATACACACAACATGTCAGAAGATGACTTATGCTCAAGGTGGATTATTACTTATTACCAGTGTTGGTCCTTGGACGTTGCCCCCTAAAACTCTAGTATTTCAACAAAGGTTTTCAGCACAGTCAATATGGGTAATAGACTCAAGGTCCGCGATGCTGTGTGGACCTAAGCAAACCAAGAGTTTTGTTAAATTGACTTTCTAATCATTTTTTTCTGTATCTAAGTTCCTTAAAAATAGAGATGACTATAAAATAAATGTATAATCTTCCAGGGGTCACGGGGACTGCAAGAGTCCTGTGTCGTCGATCGAGAGCTGCACGGAAGACTCTCGACTGCTTCTTAACTACCAGGCCTGTCCCGATGTGCATGGCTCCGAGAGCACAGGTATGTAGACCTAGCCTTACAGGAATAAGGAAGAAATGAAACCCTCCCGAAAATAGGGTAACCCGGAAACGTAATGGTAGCTAATTCTCCACCAGCCAAAGACCATATATTGTAATGAATTTAGGCTCACGGCTCAAAAGGCTTACCTATAGTTGAGAATTTTAGCTCTGTATTGTTTTCCGCGATGGTATGTTCTGTAAACTATGGTACACTTTTCCTCTTAATATTTATTATTATTATTATTTGTACGTTAACATTACACAGTTTACGTAGGTAATTTCAAATTTCTTGGTGCTCTTCCACAGCAAGCAACTAATAAAACTAAAACTTCCGAAAGTATTTTCGTAATACTTTAGTTATCCAACATACAAATGTGTTCTAAAGCAATATATCTTTCATGCCTGGACAAGATTGTTCACATATGTCCCGGCATGTTTCCAACAGATTGTCGCCCATTGTTTAGACTGTGGTTTAGATTTAGCAAATGCCGGACCTAAAATAACAGCTTTTAAGTGGACAACATGATGTTGTAGTGGATTTGAAACTGACTAACAATATAAAGGACTAACCGACTAGGTAAAAATTATGCCGAAAGTTAAAAAAAACTAATTTGCAAAGCCGAAAAGAAAACCGTTATTGTATAAAAATACCGATGTATTCAAAAATTTATAAAGACTACATCAACTTTAGGAAGCACATCACACTAATTCACAAACACTGACATAAATATTTCATACAAATAGGAATCAGAATCCGTAGTTTCATAATTTATTAAACACAAAAGCACGCGAAGCGTTTCGTACTTCGCCTTAACATTCCCAGTGAGCTTCTATATTAATTTTATATGTCGTGCTGTCGAGCTCATTTCTTGGATGTTTCCTTTTTGTATAACTGAACACTTGCATTATTCAAACGGATGCCTGAGTATAATACTTGTTCGATGTATATTTTTATACTATATTCCTCTTAAACTCGCATAAATAATTTGACTCAGTATGCATATAATTGGGATGCTTAGATTAGGACAGTAGGATCCGGTGTGTAGATTTTCATACAGTGAATGACAAAATCGACAATATACACTCACAAGCAATGAAAAAGATCAAAAGACAATATGCAGCACCAAATTACTCTTATAGCCTCTACTCACATACGGTATTACTTCGAGAACTATCGAGTAATAACCATAGTGAGTACTGACAATAAGACGGAAAAGCTGTCAGCACTATTCAAGTACATTTAACAGTGCATCAGAACATTACCAACTAAAAAAGAAAATTTTTAAGTAGATCAAATTATAAATTATGTTTTAATAATTTGGTGTCAACATTTTGTAAGTGGAACTTTTTCATTGTTCGCGATGTGACTGTATATCTTTATTTTATATCTGTCTGTCTATGGATATTATTGTCTCCCATACGAAACACACAACAGAATCTCTCGAACTCTTCCAGTGGAATGAATCTTATTGTCTTCCATACGAAACACACAATAGAACCTCTCAAATCTCCGTTCTAGTGGAGGAGCTGGAGTGCCTGGCGACGTGGAAGGAGGGCAGCCTGCGCTTCCTGGTGGGCAAGATCCACCACAACCACGCCACCAGCAACGAGGACCGGTACCGCTGCTTCGTGTACGAGAAGACCAATGGAATCAGTGAGTTTTTCCACCATCATCACAATTTATCACGTTTCACCTCCCAGGGTTTTAGATCTAGTATAATGAGTAGAAAAATGCTGTCTCCTATTAAACTTAGCTCTTTAGAATATATTGGTAATCGATTCTTTGACTGATAGAAGCAGACACTTGATTCACTTTATTGTAACCACTCTTTACAAATATCATACGATTGTACCATTATGGTTTGATCAAGAGGACGTCAAGATTCCTATAAACATTTAGAGTATTTTTTCCAGACCAATTGTGTTTTGACAAAAAATATGATGAATGACGTATGATGGGAAGAGCTTGCGGAGGATCGTGATGTGTGTAAAAAGAGTGTGTTCGATAGGCGTGAGGCACACGATCAAGCGTGGTTTGCTTTCACAAACTCTATCTTCCAATCCACAACCCTCTCTAACCTCTCAATTCCTCCATTCCCAGCATCCAGCAGCATGAAGGAGGAGAGCTCTGGCGGCGTGGAGTACCGCGTGGCGCAGTCCGGGGACGCCACGTGCAACGGACTGTTCAGCGCCACCGAGGGGTCTAGGACCATGGCTTTGAAACGGGGTATGTGGAGTAAGCTTTAGTGGGTGTGAGGAGTCCTAGGACTAGTTGTACGTCCTATATCCGCAGCATCCAGCATAAAGCAGAGAAATCGGAACCCTCTCAGAAGCATTGTTACTATGAGATGGTCAGGTTTCTCTGCACATGACCGTACCGCGTGGCGCAGTCGGGGGACGCCACGTGCAACGGACTGTTCAGCGCCACCGAGGGGTCTAGGACCATGGCTTTGAAACGGGGTATGTAGTGTGTAGGGTTTAGGGAGTGTGAGGAGTTTTAGGACTGGTTGGACTTGGAGTAAATTTAGCTGATCATTGAAAAATATATAAGGGAAATTGGCTAGAAAATTAGTCCGGATATGACACCCAACCAATAAGTTACTGAAATGTGTATTCATACAGCATGGTGGGAAATGGTGCAAGCTTAGGTAAGGAGTTTAGAACTTGCGCATGTGCAGAAAAGCTCAATTCGAGAGAGTGAGATGCAGGTACTTAAACCCCCACAGAAAATATGTAGAATGAATATACTCAATTATTTACTGTTTCTTCCTCACTGTAAATTACAACCCTACACATATTTGCGTTGCGAAGACGTAAAACAGCACACCTTTACCAAAATGTTCTCTCGTCCAATTCCAGTGTCAGTCCGCTTCAACTGCCAGTTCCCTGCATGGATGACGTTCTCGCACACGTGGCACACGCTGGACTTCAGCAGCAACTACACGTTCTACCAGAAGAACGCCACGCTGCGGATCACCAACCAGACCGGTGCTGACGTGAAGGTCTACTGTGTGAACGTGAAGGCCAGCTCGCCGAGCGGGAACTCGGTGGCGCTGGTGGCGCATTGGCAGCATCATTGGTGAGTGGTTTCTTAATACAAGCAGAACAGCTAAGCAATTAAAGTATGACTACTGTATTACCTAAAAATATATTAATTTGTGCAAATGAATTGACCGCATGATTTTGTTATTTCACTTGATTTATGGCACCCTTTGGGAGAGGCGTATGTGTCCTTTAGTGGACGATTATGACGGATGATGATAGATGGCTACCACTAATCAGTGGTCATTTATATTGGCATCATGCCACTTTTAACAAAAATTGCTCCGACTTGGTGTATCTTGCTTTTACAGTGAACCATCGTGAGGTAGCTTTAATAGTAGGTATGCGGCTGCCGAAAAGATCATGTAGCGCGGAAATGAGTTCGCTTTATTTAACCTCGATTAACCTCATTTCTCTGTTTTCTTCCCTAAACTCCTGATTTCCTCATTCCAGTGTATCCCGCTACGTGTGTGTGGTGCTCTACAAGCGGGATACCTTCATAGCGGAGCTGCAGCGCGGGACGCCCACCCTGCGACCCGACGATGCCTGCTCGCCGCACCACTTCGACGCGGTTACTGCGCCTTATGTCACTTTAGTTGGTGAGTTGCAGGGTACAGGGTACCCTGGAGATTGTAGCTGGATGATATGCTGATATGTAGCAAATGACCCCTGATGTATATGGATCGGATTCGGTGCTATAGCCTGTGTCTGTGATGGTATGACAAATTATAACGCGTTGTATTTTCTCTTTTCAGCGAGCAGTCCCGAATCAAAGGAGTGCCCTTATCCTGGCAAATACAAAATACAACCGAACCGACACTTGCGAAGTGTGCGGTCTTTAGTCGGGGAAAGAGAAAGAACTCATGATCACAAGATCAAGAATAAACGAGATAAAGCAATACATGAACATAATCGTAGAATAAATGGTACTAGGGTTTTCAATTTTAGCGTAAGGAATATGTCTGATGCCCCAATGTTGAGGAGTCGAAGGCAAGTGGATGACTTCGACATGGGCCGGTGCTTGGTCAACAACTATGATAGGTTAGAAGTTGGCTGCAATTCAGCGAAGAACATGGAATTCTACTCCACTTGTGATAGCAAGGAAATGGTCACAGGTAAGAAGTTTTTACTGCTTTCGTTAAATCACCAACGCATGTCTTTTTCTTAAAATCGTCTCCACTCAAATAATACATTTCCTAAAGATTTTACACGACCGTTTATTACTTACATATAACTCAACAATAACACTTTAAAGTTAGTAAAGTTTTGTACCCTGCTCCGAACCTGAAGTATTCGTCAAGATGGCAAGAAGACCAGCTACCGTACCTATACTTGACCTCTACCGAACACATTAGCAATTCACAATCCTTTAGCATCTTCGCCTGTCAAGATCCATTCAAGTTACTTCGGATTTGACAGTCAGGTTGTTAATTGCTAATGTAATGTACTCTGTAATAAGTTAAAAAGAGACGACGATATATTTTTAAGTACCGATTTTTATGCCAGGTCCTCTCTTTATTCCTTCGTCATTGACCTCTACCGACACATTAGCAATTCACAATCCTTTAGCATCTTCGCCTGTCAAGATCTATTTAAGTTACTTCAGATTTGACAGTCAGATTGTTAATTGCTAATGTTTGGTGGTGGTAACCTCACTGCACCATCTTTTCAAAGCTCACGTCTCAATCCTTTCCATAACCCTCCACAGCGTACACCTGCCACGGTGGCTGGTACGAAGAGGGCGTCTCCTTTGTCGTGACGACGCCCGTGACCCGCGACAGTACGGCAGCCAGGAGGTACTGCTTCGTATCCCGGGACCGCGGTGCCAGCCTGGCCGTCACCCGGTCGGCCAACAACTGCGAGCGCGGCGGCGATGACGTGGCGCTGGTCTTCAACGCTTCGCCTACGGGTAAGGGTTTATTTTTCTTACTTATAAAAGGTGAACTATAAAGGTACCTACTACCTACACAGTCCATTTTTCTGGACGAAGACTCTAACTTACTTGAAATAGTAATTTGTGTGTAGTGTAGCTCGAGTTGGATTGGATTGGAATGGTGGTTTATTGGTCTATGAGAGTTTATTTTGTAGAGAGTGCTCTAATTTTAAATCACCAAGCTAGGAGTCGTCAAGGCCTTTGTAAGCAAGCGAGCTGGAATAGATGCCATGGAGCCAAGCGAAAAATATGGCACAATATAAGGCATCGTATTATTTTTGTTATGCTATTACTATACTACGCTCGACGGCAGAGAAAATAGGATTGCATAAAATGTTTTCATAATATTATTTTCTTTTCAGGTGAATGTCAAGATCAAACCAACAGCCAGTCTTTGCAGCGGATATCCCTCCCTCTGGCCTTTGCGATAGCCCTTGTCGTCCTCAGCGGAATACTCAGATGATTCTAGTGACGCGAATGTAGAGAACATTATCGTATTATAAACGTTTTATAATAATGAAATACAATATGTAAAGAATTATGTACTGGGGCTCCTATTCGTATTTGTCAAGGAACTCCTGGCCTGGAATGAGACCGTAATAAAAATGTATAGTATGAATTTCAATCTCCAGGCTATAGTAACAAGGTATGCGCTGAATCTTCAAATGGCGGATAGGAGTCCCCAGTAAGTATGTATAATTTTGTAATTAAGTAATTTGTAATTAAGTTGTGTTGTTTATTTTTTGTTGAAGGTTATAGGTTTAAAAGGTAAGTAGTTAATAAAAAAATATATCACATTTTTATAAATGCCTCTAATCTATATATCACGATGTAGATAGTCATGTGCGTATTTAAGGTAAGCTGATATGAACTCACTCACATTTATATTTGTAGGTACTCTATTATTTGCAGGCATTGGATTGTTATATTTAAAAAAAAACTTGGTCTAAATTTTGATTTAGCTCTATAATTAACAAATTGTAATTAAAATCATTATTATAATTTAGATTATATCCTAGGTAATACTTATGCTGTTTCTGATTATGATTCGAATACATTCAGTTATTTTCGGTTAGGTACCCCACATGGAATCTCGAAAGTATATATTATGTATTTAATCTAGAAAAACTATTTTTGAGTATCCTAAATGCAAATACTAGGAGGGATCGTGTGTTTCTGTATCATAGAATTGTATAATAACTAGAACCTAGATGTATAATTTGAATTAGTTTACATTAATGATAATTAAAATAGCTGTTGAAGCGATCGGTTGTGAGATATTTGCTGTTTCTTGTTGCTAAATGATAATCATAATCACTCATCTTATAAACCATTTTATATACCTACTTAAAAATAGAGTTTTATAACCGTGCCCTCCCGCTTAGAAGTTTTAGTAGGAGATGTAAATGAGTATAAAACTAACAACGAAATTTTTATCAATTGTACAAAATCTTTAACAGCACTTTAAATTAAATAAATAGGCTTATTTCAACTTAACGCGAGTGAGGGCTGAAAAATATAAATATATAAGTATATATTGAATCAGTTCACGAGATTGTTACCGTCTTTTTATCACAGATTTTATATCCAGTGATATTTAAATTATCAAATAGTATCTAATGTCAAATAGCAATAACACTAGAATATTTAGCTAACAAATGCTAGCACATCATTCTGACTTTTAGCTTTAAAAGTACTCAGCATTAAAGACTGTATATTATCTTTATACATATATAAACTTTTCTCAACATTTTATTCTATACATTTGTTAAAAGTTTTAGTCATTACATTATACCTACTCGATATGGCGTAAATTATACACTTGTCTACGGCATCAGTAAATCACTATCTATCAACGTATACAAATTTTTAAGCGCACCACAGTCGGTGAACATAATAGGAGCATTCGTCCTGAAATAAAAATGGCATATTATTATGTATCTAGCCTGTCTAAAACCTGGTCATTTCACAATGTTTACCTGGTTTTAGACAGGCCCTGACTACATAATAAATATACATGTATTTGAAAGCATGTTTTAAAATCTTCAATTTGGAAATAAGTAACCCACGACGTGATTGGATGTTCTGTACCTGCCTAGCTAAACAGAAAGAGATGATTTGCGTTGATGGTGGTATTTTTACTTCTATCTCATTATACCTATCATACACAATTTCCTAACATTAAAACGACATCTTTAGTAAGTAAAATTTATAAGTAAACTGCATTTTGTAATTTTTGAGATCTCTTGTCACGTTGCCCACATATTCACTAAATTCCACTACAGGCAAATTATACCTACAGATATACATATTTACTGTAGGTGTTTCAAAAGTACAAGGGCAGTTATCTATAGACATGCCTATGAAGATTATTTAGAGAAAATTCCGTAATATTTGACCATTTGGTAATTTTGACCTCTGACCCAAGTACATATTTTTTTTTATTATTTTCTTACTTTAGGTACTTACCTAACTACTTAGGTAAAAAATACAAGTTTCATTAAGAGATCCCAAACATTACAATTTGTGTTGAATAAGTAAGTTGTAAGAGAAGCCATAAGATGGTAATTTTGTGAAGCGGTTACATTATGAAAGAAACGGATTTCAATATGGTGGATGCAGGTATCCACCAAACCAAAATGTATATAACTATCTACTTAAACATTGAGTACACTCAACAAATCATTGAAACGTTTACAAATCATTAAAATTCTAGCTTTTAGCACGACCTATTAAAACAACACCAACTAAAGCACCACACGGAATATTCATAATACTTATTGAAATCTAGAGGAGGAGTTAATTTACTGGTCTACTACACTCACGGGCAATGAAAAGGTTCCACTGAGAAAAGCACCGAATTCCTCCTAAACGGAAAAGTAACATTAAAGTACATTTAACAGAGCATAAGGATATTACCAACTAAAACGATAATATTTTGTTCAAATTTTTTATTAAATGTGTGAAAAATGTGGGGTCGTTTGGTGTCGGCCTTTTGTGAGAACTTTTTCAAAGCCTGTGAGTATAAGTGCTGAAAACGGCTGAAGTGCCATCAGAATTTTAATACAAGTACCTACCTACCTATCGCTCATTGTTTTCTCTAAGTCCTAAGACCATTTAAATTATGTTCATATATGTTCAGGCACACAAAACATTAAGGTAGAGTTTCTAAAAGGTAGCGCAGGTACCTAGGTATTTATTTATATCCTATTCTGTTTATAAATCCGTTTGTTTCATACATGAACATGAGTACGAACATTCAGGAAACGTATGTTTCCCTTTAAACAAGCAATACTAATAAACTAAGAGTTTGTTTAATTTAGATAAGTAATTAAAATACTCATTTTGAGAAGTAATGTAAATGTGTTGGTAGTTAAGTCTAGATAAATAAATAGATATTAATAACTTCGCAACAGCAATAATTATTATATTTGTATTTATAGCTACTGGGCGTAAAAACTTTTAAAATAGTTAACTATACGGATAGGTGACATTGTAAAATGAGGCAAATGTTGTTTTTTTACAGAGGGGATATTTCGTTCTATAGGAATAATACTCTGCTAATAAAATCAGCTTATTGTTGAGGCAGTACCTACCTATGATGGTGATGATGATAATGATGATGACCTCTCCTAGTTCGTCTACCGGCACAGATTGCTGATTACAGCACTGGTTACAGCAGAGCTGAAAGAGTAAGAGCCTCCGGTGAAAATTCTTGAAAAGTTGTTATACCTACTTACCACCACTACTAAAAAAATACTTTAATTGTACTATCTTTAAACAAATTTTTTACTTACTTATGTCGTTTTCAAAATACCCGAAGACAGGCTTTATTCAGATATAATATATAGGTAGGTATAAAGTGCGCAGAAAAAGATAAAATTATGAAAATGGGGGACGTACTCCTACTTTACTACTCCCACTTCTGTATCCAGTCATTTGTCATTTGTGGTCATTAAGAATACAATCATACAATCATATTTAGTATCTATCTATCTATGTATTTGTGTAGATATATCAGCTGTCCGATACCCATAACACAGGTTCTGCCTAGCTTGGGGTCGGATGGCCGTGTGTGAGATGTCCCCACATATTATTATTATTATTATATTTTCTGCATCAACATGAAGCTGATTTTGTTAGTAAGTAAATCGATCGTTGTTTCCATTGTGTGATATAGTTAACATTTAATTAAATTAGTTATGTAATAGTTGTCAGCATTGATCATGAAATATTAAACAGCGAAATTTGCAATTGGCAGTTTTATTCACTTTTCAAGCTTTAAAGTCCTACCTATATAGACCGCTGTAATGAAGAAAGGAAAACAACATGGCATCACTTGATCGTCCCCTCACTCGTACACATACAGTGAATTACAGTGTCGAACATTCCGGTGATGTCACCTTATACAGGGTGTTGCAAAAAGGTATAGTTACTAAGCCAAAAGGGGGTCTACTCAAGGGGTCATTCTGAACAACTTTTGTTCTATGAGTTTTGGAAATTCATGAATGATGTTTGCATTTGCATTCATGTGCTTCATAAAAATGCTTCATTGATGGTCATCATCAGCCAATAATCATCCACTGCTGGACATAGGCCTCTCCCAAGGAGCGCCACAACACTCGGTCCTCGGCCTTCCTCATACAACCACTACCCGCCACCAGCCTAAGGTCGTCAGTCCAGCGGGCAGGAGGGCGTCCCACGCTGCGTTTGCCTGTTCGTGGTCTCCACTCGAGAACTCGTCTACCCCAACGGTTATCGGTTCTTCGGCAGATATGAACCAGCCCACTGCCACTTCAGCTTGCATATTTTGACAGCTATGTCGGTAACATTGATGGTCGCTTTGACATATTTTATAAAACTACGGAGGGACTTGTCGCCAGCGACAAATCCGCGGATTGGTGCGCCCGTGACTGGGAGCCTTATGAGTATTGTGTTGTAGTAATCCTCATTTTGCCACTAGCAAAAAATATCATTTTACATCGCTAAAATTCAATGTTCGTCAGAACACTAACATATCCTCAGATAATAACTTCTTCGCTTATCGCAGCAAGAGGGATTTTCCAACCATAGACGATAATACAAAATATTTTAAAACCATAGACTAAAATATCCGTTATAAACATTCCATACGTTACTACTAAATATATTTTAGAACTAGCAACATTCTGAAAAAAACATGTTTACCAACTTAACGGAAAGTCATGTGTATTGTCAAGTGTAGTTTGTGAGTGATGCTTGCTTTGCTTGCGTGCTTTCTGCCATAGAAATAAAGTTAAAACCAACACTTGTTAATTTAGAGCTATGGTATTATTGAAGTCGCGGTATTATTGAAGCTCAAAGCTGTGCGTTGATGACGACACATGTGTGCATCACTATGTTCGAGGCGGGATGATGGTCTGCCGTCGGTGATCAATCTCGTTAGCTATAATGCAATACGACGAGACACCGGAGGCTGGTGTGAAGAGCAGAAGCACTGGCGACGGTCCCCAGCGGAGGAAGCCGACAAAAGTGCTTAAGATCGCCGAGAGCTTCACGAACTTGGACGAAACAGCGAAGAATGGTCGGTTTGTGCGAGGGCCATACTCGAAGCTCGGTCGGAGGTACCGGAGCGATGGACAGGACGGTGGGAAGGGCCGTTTGGGCCCTGGTGTGTGTTGTGACGGGGAGTGTGAGCAGGATACGAGTGTGAGTGGCGAGTGTGAGAGGCAGGGCGACCGCAGGGTCACGGGCTCGTCATGCACGGCTCTGAGGACCGCCGTGGCTGCGTTGTACGCGCTGGATGATTTCGTATTGGAGAAGATTGGTGCTGGATTCTTCTCCGAAGTTTTCAAGGTAAGATTTGTTTTCTTTTTATAAGGTTTTAAAAGTATTATGTTATGATTCTAATGTATAAACAATTGGTGGAGTTTTGCATTAGTATTAGCAATCTGAAGTCAAACACTTGTATTTAACAACAAATATGCCAACCTCTTTAACATCCAGAAATTAGCAAAAATTGGGTATAAAACTATAGTAACCTTTGTTTTATAACAGATAACAATATTATCAATCATATCTTTTTTATATTCAATACAATCATGAATCTGATTAGATTTTATTGTTGTGTTTCAAAGACTGCATAGTCACAATGGATATCTCATGTAAAAACATTGGTTGGTGGGACATCTTGTGGGCAAGATTGGACACTCTCTCATGTACTTATTGCAAACCTTTACAAAAGAAGGAATGTTAAAATCTCAGCTGCATCAGTACTATTTTACAGGAAACATCTTTGGTATATCCTGCTAACATTATATTTCATTGTGATCAGCTAATATTATATGAACTTAACCCATCATCGGTCCCAACTACAGAGCCTCAGAAGCATCCAGGATTTCTTGTGTGAAAAGAAATAATTTTTGATTTTAGTGATATAAGATATAATGTATATCGCATTAGAAAGGTGAGATTTGTGGAAAAATTGTGTTTACTGTATGTCCACAACTCAACCCATGGGTTAATGGCTACATTACGACTTAGGAGGCTAGTTGTGATAGGAAAGCTATTTGAGGAGACACATATTTATAAACTACTCCTACTACTATGTTCCTGCATTCAGATCAAGATAGTTTTCTTTGTGGTAAAATTGTTGGTAACTATTGGTAACAATAGTGCACCTGCTATTGTGATAATGATAAGCTAGCTACTACCACTAACAAAGAAATATTATGAAATCTGAATTATTGTTAACACGTCAACTGATACATGCTTCTCACATACTATATTTCAGTTAAGGGAGAATTTCTGGTGCTGACAGGGTTTGGAGAAAATATCAACTGCTTAGAGATTGGATAACATACTACATTTGCAAAAAATTGGCATTGTGCTGCACTGGAACTTCAGGCCAATATGTTATTATTGAAATGGAATGAATCTAAATAATATAGATCAATCCCTATGCTTTGAGTGCCACATAATGTAATGCCTAATATTGTCTGAAATATTTTTTTATGGTTAAATATTACAAGATAGTGGATAGAAATTTTTGCATTTCATCAACAATTTCAAAGGAATTTGTATTGTTCTCTATTAATACCTTATCTTTACTATGTAGATAACATAACTTATAGTAATGATGAAGAATGTCTAATATGAATTATAGTTTATGTTTACCTTATGTTATGTGAATGGTTCATACATACATACTCTGCGTAATTTGATTACACTTAACTGACATTGAGATTGTATGTTACGCTGAAAGTGACTTACAGTCAACCTCTAATTTCTTGGAGTTCTCTAGTTCACTTTTTTATTTGAAAGGTTTTTATCACACTTCTTATTCACAACATGGATCAAATATGTTAGCTCAGGTGAACTTAATAAAAAATAAGAGAAAGTTAGCACCATTCAATGACAAATTGTAACATAATATTTAATAACAAATGTGTTACTCACTTACCTTAGTACACATGCTTATTACCTGTGTTATTAGCACAACTGCTCATTTGTTTCACTACTGAAATACTTTAACGCTGACATCATAGGTAGGTAGGAATTCATAAATAAGCTGAATACAATATTTATAAAATAATATTTCAGTACATACCTACTTACTTACTTAGTTAGCCTATCTTAGTCACTGATGGCTGGCAAAACATCAACACCAAATTATTATTCCGAGCAGTAGTCTTAATTGTTTCAGATTTTTCCATGCTTATTACATCATCTAACTTGGCCACCCTCACCATGTAACTATAAGTATACTATATCACAGTCATGTACATGCATTTATATGTATTGTTGCTTTGACAAATCAGGGTAAAATCCATTTCCTAACCCACCATTTATGACCACCAAGTTGAGGTAAAGGAAATGACTCCACAATAATATTATATTCATTGCTATTCACAGCACTCAATGCTTGCTTTGTATGCTATAGACATCAAAACATTTCAAGGGTATTATTTAGAAAGGTCATAAAATTTTGTAGGTACCTACACACAGGTATTCCTACACCTATTCTACAAATTTCATGATGAAAATATTTCAGACTCTTAACTGTCATAAAATTCGTAACTCTTAACTGGTGCTGGTTTTAATCAGGGTATAATAAAATGTAGTTAGAATACCAGCCAAAACGATGTGCAACAAGGCCAGTGGCTACAGCGGGATTTATGACTGACGCTAATCTGACTGGCCAACCCTTTCACGACGCGTCGGTGACAAACCTAGTCTGGCTGTTATGCTTGTCACCTCACCACTGATTTCCTGATTTGACCGTAAAGGAATCTCTGCAAAAGTCGGTTTTGAGCGGCAACTGCGACGGAACCAGTCAAACAAAACGTAACAGTGGCAGTAAAACGTAACATTCATTCATGAAATACACAAATAAGTTTCTATACAGCATCATAAGTTTTGCAAACCATTGCAGAAATCCATAACATCGCCAGTCAAAACACAAGTGTATGTATCTCATTGAAATATCGTACTTATTTCCTACGAGGATATTTCCTTCTGTTGAGGAAATGATTCACCGTCGCAGGATATGCAACCTTGGTGGTCGCTATGCCGGCAAGGTTCACCAGAGTGACCGTTACACATTCGTACGTTTAATTGTTGCGGTCACATGTAATTTACGACATTATGGTGTACTATAGGGGTCTCTGGACGAAACCTTAGAATTTATTGGTCAAAATACATTACGATGCTATGCAAAGTAGTTATTCGATCGATTGTGAAGGTACCGTTGACTTAGAATTAATTAGTTAGCACTAAAAAGTAGTTTCATTTACTAACTACAATAGACTTTTTGTTGAAAATATTTCATTGAACCGTGTACGAAGTATTCTGGAAGGCATTCTAGTAAAGCTGTTGTAAATCCCATTTGCTCACTGCATTTCATGACACAACGCAGAGCTAATAATGATCTGGAGATTAGATTAAAATGAAGCGCGGGAGCGCACGGGAGGCTCCCAAGTTGAAGGCAAAGTGTTAGTTACCGGCTACGACTTAATAAATGTAATTCCTCAGACGAGCTCACCTTGCTGAAGGCAAGCTAGTTCTATTATAAATGGATGTGAACGATCATAACTACTGAGTTATGAAGTGCAAAATTAATTGCTACAACGTTTATGAGCCTTGCCGCGTATTTTTATGAGCTTTCAGTTGACATTTTGTGAGCAATGCGCGCAGTTACTTTGAAATATATGTTTTTTTGGTAATTATCTTACGATTCAACTGATAGTGTAGCGTGTAACCTTACCCTCAATGTCATTCTTTATAAACCGTTCGACTATTGCACGACAGCTGTGCAAAATTATTCCTATGCTATTCTTCGTCCGTTGTAAACTAGACAACAATTTTTGGTTTTCATATGTTAATTATTATAATTACTAGACGTGCGACGTGCCATTTCTGCTAATCCATTAAATACCGTGTTCACAATCTTTAACACGATCCACCTCCAGCTTGTTAAGAAAGCCCTCATCAAATACTAATAAGTATCGTCGCGGCAATCCCGAACATTCCAATCTTGTCTAGACTCTCGGTTCTGTCGACGGCTAAATTATTCAGATACGGATCACATTCCCCGCTCCATACGAGAATTAATCCATGTATTTTAGTCCTGGCTTCCATCCACTTGGCTTTGCATCGCACTTCATAACATTTTTGAAGCTTGTTATTGTGTTGTTAATTGTCTCTTAACCCAAGTGGAAAGGTGTTGTGAACAGCACTAGTCAATAATGATAACGCGAGTGCTCAACATTCAGTATTTCTTATACACACGTTACGAATTACGATACATAGAACACGTTTTGTGTCAAACTCAATTGGCATGTAAAATTGCTGCCACTTGTGCCTCTTCCCGAAGCAACGGCTACCGTTTGTCATGTAAAAATGAGGCAGATGACGACTATTGTATCACATTTTGTTAGTAATGACTAATGTCCTGGTTAACATATCAATACATGCGAAGTAACTAATTGAAGATTTTGTTAAGACACGTTCTTTTATAACTCCAGTTAGCTATTTGAGATATTACAAGTAAAGAAAATTGATCTAAGAAGACCTATTGCCTTAAGTTTGAAGTTGAATTTAAAGTTTTGTTTCTTTTATTCTTAGTCATGAAACCACTAATTTACAAAGTACATACAACTAATGATCAGTCACTACACAACTACCAATGAGTCTGCACGTTCTCGTAATAAAATGACAGCGGTATCATTTCTTTTTTTCCACGTTCTTTTTTAAACTATTCAGTGCACATTTTGACGAATCGCCAAGGTTTTACTTTCTTATCGTTTACATGCGAGCCTATTTCCCCGCAATTACATGAAACTTGGTTTCACCCAGATCATGAGAGCCGTTCACTCGATTTCCACGGCAAGAATCGAATATACCACTTGTAAAACGTTTTCGACTTTAACGATGAGAAGAAAACATGATTGAGCATGACACTGCGCATTCGGACGGCTCAAAGAATGCTCCTCAGTTTTGCACACCCATATTGGAAAGTTGTCAGATCAATGATGGAAATATCTCCATGAATAAAGTGAAAGTGCTGATGATGCACCACCGTCACTTCATGGAGCACTTAAAAACCATTTTCCTCATTTCCCTAGGCGCGACCGAAACAAGGAAATCATTAAAGCATCATTGTAATGTTAATGAATCGCTGGTTTTATGTGTAGATCATCTTATCTTTTTGTAACAAACTTGCAACTTGTTTTTACTTTGTAACTGGTAATTTACTTACACCAGTTTTAGTACGTTCATAATTTATATATGAATACGAGTTCGATTCTGGTGCTGCACCTATTTACACTGATTATTTAAACCTTAGTTACCTCTTGTTGTGCTCTTATTACATGATGGTTAAGTTATGTAACAACACGTATAGTAATGAATACTTCATACAGATTACGATTCGATACCAGATATTGCAAAATGTTGGACTACATATCCACATGTAGGCATACTTAAATGTAATAAAAAAATATTTGCTATAATTCTGAATTTAATAAAACAGATTATTTATGACTGCACTTGTATTAAGTAAAAAAAAATATTAATCAGACACGCGCTAAATTTGGCACAGTAAATAACTAGCTATTATAATTATGTAGTGTAGTCGTAAGAAGTAGTTCAATTAAATTACATGAGACGACCCATGGCTATTAAGATGCATATGAAATTAATAACATGCATGATATTATATGATACTAACAAGAAAATGTAAGCGAGCTATCAGACTCCGAAATTATACATCACATTCTCATTTCACTCTCATTCGTTCATGGGCTACGAACAATTACTTAAATTGATGTGTGTACTGCGTTCGGATCGTGTCAAACGAACTAAAGGGGCCCTTTGGCTGGTTAATTCAATCATACTCGGTCTCCCCGCGTTGTCCGCTTCCTACTCTCGTAAAATTTGGTTTGTTTTATAATAGCATCCGCTGCCTCTTGAGACTCGGTTGACATAAATGTATGTATGTATAACTGGACTATTGGACTCGCATGAAATTGGCATATTAATATCCTAATAAGAATTTTTGTACGATATTTTGAGGTTCGAGTTTATCCAGTTCTGATTTTATGTATGAATAAACGTGTAAACAAACATTGCCATTAGGTTTTTATATTTCTGTAAATCAGATGCACTTCGGCGTCCTCGAGTATCAATCATTGTCGCTCATTTCCGTGTGAATTAATGAAACAATACAAACATCAACAATCAAGCCGCTGACTCAATCATTGATCGTTAAAACGCTGACTCAGTAGCTTTATTTTGTTTTGTTGCTAACAGCTGACTTCTTGTCCCAATTCTTGCTAAATTTCATCTCTTTTATAAATTTAATTGTTGGCTGGCGCAATTTCTGGCCTTCTTAGTCTATTTAGTTAGATTCTTACTCCAGATAATCATTATTGCAAGTCGCAAGTCTCATACTGCAATCTTTGTATTCTTAATTAAGAGTCGGTACTTACGTACAGACTTAGATGGATCTGTGCGATAGTCTAGACCACCCGTTTAAATGTTAAATTAGCATAAACTAGTAATACTATCATGCTTAATTTGATAGTAGACTTTGTTTTTTCATCTTTCTGATACAAATTAATCATCAAACACCGCTAGAAGTGTTCTCAACCGAAGTAAAGCTAAGCAAATGACAATACACTTTTTATTATCTTTTTTTGTAAACTATTCGTGCGTAACGGAGTATGATGGATTTGAAGCGTAATCTATCTATTTGGACGATAACGTCTTGACTTGGACATTTTAATTACACATACTATCATAAAATTGGTGGGTCTTTTCCAATGCGCTTCACGCACATAATTTATGCTATAGTACCTATACATATATAATACAATATACTGATCTGGTTTATTAATTAAAAATAACGTAACCTCATGAGTTGCACCTCTCGCACATGGCCCTAAAAACAATAGGCGGTGTGACCGAAGTGTTATGTAAATGACAAATAGCACCTGAGCGATAGTCGGCGGCGTAAAATCCGCTCGTGGGATTGCGCGGTGTGTGCCGACTTTCACGCACTCTCGTTAAAGACTTTCGCCATTAATTAAACCAAGAGGCAATAGAACAATGGCGCAAGAAGCCAATCTCGATGTGTTGCCGTTAATTGCCGATCGGATCGCCTTTCACGAGGGTTCAAAAAACACCGAGATCGAGTTAAACTATACACGCGTACACACAGGTGCCAACAATACACGCGTACGCGTACACACAGGTGCCAACAATGCCAACCTTTTTTACAACTTTGCGTACCACAAGAATGTTAGAAAGTGTTCGTGATTGAATGCCTACGTAAAATTGGCTATATTGCGATAGGTGCGCGACATAATTTTTCTGTATTGGAGTGGAAAATAATGTTAAAATCTGCTGTTGTGAAACGCTGGAAGGTTGCGTTGCGAATGTCGTGCAAATTCTTTTATCACTCAAGGTTCTTTTGGAATGCAACGAAAGTGCTATCATAAATTTATCTGATTAGCCAATATGTGATAGTTATAGCAGCGTATACAATTATATTATATTAATTATGGTCGCCGAATTAATATATCTTTGATTTAGTAGTAATATTGGCCTGAAATACCTACCTATAATCTAGATTCAAAAAGGACTATGTTTAGCAATGGACGGTTATGGGCTGACAATGATCATCGCCAATGGTAGCCTAACACACCTGGGGACAACTTACAGCGTCATATCGCTACACTATTTCAATCACAATTCATAATTCTTAATTCAATTTCTTGTTAAAATTGAAAAAAACAACCCTACCTTTACCTAAATATTCATTTGCGAACATTGTAGCGAGTCAGCCCCTACTTAACCTTTAATACAAATCCGAATGTAGCTACACATAGCACAGTACCGACTCCGGCGTTCTCTACTGACAACAATAAGGTATGCTGGCGCTTGCCCGGTCCAGAGGTCGCTGACCCCGGCGCGGGTTACCAAGTGAGATTTCTTAAACCAATCGCTTATTAGGTATTCCATATATACGCCCGTTTAGGTCCGCCGAGTGTTTTGTAACCGCGCAGTCTATTTCCAGAGCGGAAATGATGGATTTTTTCTCGTCCCATCCCGCTGCTGACGGGTTCCGTAGACGATTTAACGTTGCGCGTGCGCCGCTCTAATGTTGTTTATTTACGTGTGAAATCTGTCGTCCTCTTCCTCATTCCCATTATGTGTATTGTTTTGAATGTTACGTGTAATAGGTACTGCTTCAGACGGCTTCATTGATGCTGTAAGAATTTATGGTATTATTGTCCAGTGACGGTGAAGTGTTCTCATCTGCGAAGTGTTGATTGCATTGTTGTTGCATGGTGGGGAGATGTGTCCCATGGCCGGGGTCGGCGACCCCGCGGGCCGCGTGCGCAGGCCGCGGGGGGAGGGGGGAGCCCAAACACTTGGCTCACGTTAATTTATCGCCTAGTTGTAAAACTTGCACCTTGCCATTATCACAGAGGCGCGATGTTGCAACCATCCTTTTCTTGAGAAATACTATTCTGGAGCACCTTTTCTTTTGTCTAGAGTCTAGAATATCACACCTACTAATTAGTTTAGTACCTATGTACTTATTTATAATGAAATGGGCTTATGCTATTGCCCTGTCGTGTCGACTTGCAATTTCTTATGTTTACCTCTATTGGAATTGTAATTTGAGTCCAAGTGAAAAGCGGTCGACATTCACAGGAATGTCGCACTATACTTGTCGCCTACATATTGGATTAGACCGGATTCCGTGCTACTTTCACAGTTTTGCTATTGACAGGGTTTAGTAATCATGAAAGTAGTAACACATGTGTGGAAAACACAATATTCGCAGCATGTATTGGCATGCAGTGGGTTGATGCGCGCGCGCAGGTCCCCACATTCCGCCTCGCGGAAAGCGAGAGTGCGGGCGCAGGGCTCCACGCAACCATTACCGCACCAGGATTACTGCCATTACTCCATCAATTACTACCTCATGTTTGCGCGCTCACCTATTAATGCATATTATTACCAACACCGCCAGACTACATTGTTCTACCGCGCCGTGGCCTCTCGTACGTCTGCTAACACTCCGCAACTAACAAAGCTCATTACAATAATCATTACGTGAGTGTGTATGTATACTTTCTTACGTAAAACCGCCAACAATCGCCAAATGAATGAAATGTTTCATTTCGAAATTCACAGCCGAATTGTAGTTGCTTTATTTAGTTCTTTCACACGTGAGCCTGCATCGTGGGTAATTAAGCTAACCTTTCCGTGTTTATAAATCTTCCCGCGGCCTCATTACTTGTGTAATGTAATGTCTTTAGCTTTCAAAAAGTATCGAAGACTTCATGTCGAGTTGGGCCATTATCGCAGCGGGAACACGAGCTTGCGCGTACGGCCACGGGATTCAATAATCATTAAAGAGCAGCAGTTTAATAAGGCATTCCCACTGTTGAAACAGGTCCAGTGGCCTTAACAATGTAATTTGGTAAATGTGAGAAGTTTTCAATGTACTTTCATTCAGACAAAGGTTCCGGCTCGTCTCGTTCTGATGTTATAATTCAGTGATAACATCTCGCCGGAACCACTTCTCGTATTACATTACTTTCATGTTTAGTTTATAGAATAAGTTATTACGTCAACTAGAACGTTGTTAAGTAATATTATTTTAAATAATAACTATTGTTTATGTTGACCCGTGGAACGCTTGAGAAGCAGTCGTAAAGGGAAATCAAGTCTTATTTGTCCTGGCGTAAAAACAGTAGAACTATCGTTTTTCACCGTGATAAAAGTCCGATTAGCGATTAGTTGATACGTCACTCGTAAGGGTTCTTTTCTGTAAACCACTTTTAAAACTTTAAATTAAGATTTGATTAGATTTGTGAGAAAGCGGAAAGATATTATAGCACTAAAAACAAATCAATTAAATTGTGTTTGATCCTTCGGATCAGTTCTATGCACGTGCAAATACGAAAATACTTACAATTAATTACCAATAATCCCTCTGCAGATAACAATTACAAGTACAATTTGATATATCAATGCCATTTAATTACAAAGCTATTCTTTGAAGCACTTAACACACATTCGTTTACGAGTCGGTCTGCGGATTAATTACCAAGGTAACTGATGAAAATGGAATATGTCCGAATGAAAGTGACGAGAAATGCCGAAATTCGTAGAAAGTGAGTGTTGGATATAAAATGTAACAGCCCGTAGCGATACCATAACAAAGTTTAAATGCTAATTGTTTTTTTTTTCAATTATTGTAGCTGCACACGCTCGGGCATATAGCTTTCTAGTGCTCTTGTCTTGTGGTCTCATTTGTTAATAACTGAGCGACACGCTATTATTTATCAATCCGGTCATCTTTCAAATCTAATTCCTTACACCTGATGGTTGCGATGAGACGATATTTCAGTAGAAAGTTCATAATTCAACATGAGCCTAGAAAGAGACGAGACGGAGACAATTTCTTAAGAACGTCCGCAAAGTTGTTTTTTAAACAGTCATCATTATTTTCGTTTATATACAGGATGTTCGGCATGCTCAATGCGATACATGTTAATGTAGCAGCGCGGCCTGTACTTAACTGAACTACCAATAAATGTTCATGGAACATAAATTGTACAAAACCAACCAGCTTATTAAACACCGCTTAGTTTCCGTATGAATAATTTGTTCCTCCAACTAATAACAAATTGTGGTTAGTTTTTTTATTAAATATGAAATAGCTATTGGTTATTGCCGGTGTCCGCGCGTGCCAACCTCTGCCTTACGAAACCACACTAGATGTCCGCGCTACGAGGTCACTCTAGCATAACAACAAACAAACGTTAAATACAACAAGACAGAGTCGTGGTTAGCTCACAATCGCTGCAAAACATCGTTGTTCGTAAGCTAGTGCGACCCTCCCGCACTAGGTACACTCGGCGATAATAAAACTTGAACATTTACTGTTCAATTTAATTTATTGCGTCCGGACACTTGTGTAATACGATTTGGAGAAGAGGTGTCAATGCGCAATAATACTTTTGGTAATTGGTTGAATAAGATGGAGAGTGGCATAATAGACGGACGGGTCGCTGACCGCTGAAGATCTTATCGTTATCAATCAGGGCCGCCTCTACATCCAATTGTTATACAAAATTTAGCAGACCTGCGGCCATTACAGTAACTTTGCTTTAAAATAAAAATCATCAGCCTATAGCAGTCCACTGCTGGACGTAGGCCTCTCTCAAAGCTCAAAGCACGCCACTGGATGCGATCTTTAGCTTTCCGCACCCCATCATAACCAGCCACCTTTCGCAAGTCGTCACCCCATCCAGCCGGAGGGCGTCCCACACAACGTTTGCCTAGTCGCGGCCTCCACTCCAGGACACGTTTACCCCATCGGTCATCGGTTTTTCGACAAATGTGACTAACCCACGCTTATAAGGGTCTAGCTAGACAGACGGACGGACGGACGTTTGGTTTGCAGTCCTATTGCAGTCGTGTCAACTGCATTCAAACTGCACCTGAACTGCAATTTGCAGTTGGATTGCAGTTGAAATGCGGTCCGTCTGTCTAGACCCTAACTCGGTGAGCTATGTCGATGACTTTAGTTCTCTGTCGGATAGTCGGATTAATTACTAACTCTTTGCCTTATGTAATTAAAAAAATCATAATTCTTAACAAAATACAGATATTAATATCTTGTAAACGTGAATTATCGGGCGAGTTTACCCGCGGTACTAGCGTCTTCGCGTGGCAACGGCGAGCGCAACGATGCGTTCGACTCGGCTGCCCGCGGCGGCCCACTTGTGTCAGTAAAAAACACCACCTAGGGACCGAACGAGAAGAGCATACGGTTGAAACATTTCAACCGTGATTTTGCTCTTTCGCTTATTGGTTTTGTACTACAACAGTTAAGTACTAATCAAGTTTGTACAAAAGACTCCAAATTACGAAGGCACGATTTCTGGGTCTTATTTATAGAACTCGTGCCCTGAAAAAGGACTCAAGTCGCGAAATGAAGACTAAAAGACTTGAGTTTCTTAGAATACTAGTACTGCTCAATACGAACAAGACTTTGCTTCCTATTCCTAAGTTACAGTTAAGAAATAAGGTAATAATTAAGTATGCCAGCCATGCATGGTCAAATAGATGAGGAACCCTTAAATTGTCTGCTACTCATTAGTAACCTGTGCGAGTCTGTGTATGATGGGCACAGACCACATGACGGGTGAATGCGTGATCGAGTATATCGTGACTTCGCCGAATTTAACGGCAATAGAAAAAAACATGTGAACGTTTTAAAAAAAGCGTCGTTTCCGGTCTCGCGCGTCTGGTCGTCGCGTGCGCAGGACGGGATGCACTATGCTTGCGCAAGCCGACATATTCGGAAGTACGGGTCAGGCGGGACGGGGACCGTGTAGGATGGACTAGATATGGGCCGATGTGAATGTTTCTAATACCAAAATTCGATGCTGAAAAATTTAATGTCAACAAATTTTACTTAGAAAATTTAGAATTCCTTCGAAATATAAAATGTGGTAAAATTATTTAAAATAAATACCTAATTCGATTTTTTTCAAGCCATTGGCATCATCCAAGAGTGGAGCAATTTTATTGTTTTTATATATCTATTGTAATTAGGGCGCCAATGTACCTACTATTTACTTTTTAAACACATTCCTGAAAACTGTTTCAATAGTGAATCAGGTTAAACCAATACTTGTTAATGTTATGTATAATGAATTACATTTACGACGACTGTTGACATGACTGTGTTTCGACTGTAAATTGGCATTTTGCCTGTTGCTGCATTGTTGTTTATTTTTAAGTTTTATTGGTCAGTCATGATTGCAATTTTTCTGGTCTCGACTAGATCTGCTCTAATAAAAAAATTAAATTACTGCCGACAATTACAGATGTACACAGTGGTATTGTAATACTTAAACATATATAATTAGAATTATACAAATGAATTGTGTGGGCAGTAGCGAATATGGGTTAACATTTACTGAAAATAGATCGTCGCGAATCGGTCGGTACAAACGTACACCTATACCATACATTACAACACTAGGTAAGCACCTGAGTCAAGCAAATAGGTATTTGTTTTTGAGACGTAGCAAATTTTATGTGTGAGTACATACCCAATTAGTCTAAGAATTAACATTTTACGACTCTGTAGAAAAAAATGCGAAAAAAATCAATCGTGATGATCAAAGCGCAATTCAAAACTCTACTCCTAGACGATAGAGGATTTTTCGACCTCAGGTAATTAAGACAAGTAAGGACATTATACGCAATTTTTATTCGTTGTTTGTTTTTGCCATCTTCATGTTTTGAAACGTAACTACCCATTATCCACCGATATTATAAACTTCATTAAATACTATGTAGATATAATCAATTCTGACACTAGAGCCATCTATTACTTTTGATAACATTAATTAGATACCTATTCATCATTAAATAATAATTATCAATTCATCACTTCGAAACCGGTGACCTAACCTATCAACATTTCTGTCGGATACCAAGTCAAACAGCTGATAGGAGTGACACCGGAACTTGATCCGACGATCGTGTCGTCTGCAATCGCAGCAGCACCAGGGGGTCACTCTATATGGCGAAAAACTGAGTTTCGGCTCTAACTCGTAGTATTTAACATGCCGATTGTATCACTGTTCCTGTTTGTTCGTTTTTCGTCAGTATAGAGTAACCCTCCAGCAGTGTGATGAACCCTCTTCCGCCGTCACACAAACACACACACGACATATACACTATCGCTGTTATGTCACACACACGATAAATTTGCTACTAATCTACTAAACTATGCGAGCGGCCCACTCCCCTACTTATTATGTTACGCGATCCGCATAAACTTTTTTAATTAATAATTTCCTCAAATTGCAAGCGCACTCGCCAAATTGTCCTAGTTACAATTTTATACTCATTCAGCCTATGAATTGACCTACTGCATGCAGGAGTTCTCATATTCTGCTGCGGATGCTTAATAATCTGCTTGTTGGATGATAACGATTATTATGTTATGCTTTAGTTTAATATGTTGCTTATAAAAGGTTAATTTGTATTCTTATAAGAAATAAATACCATCAACTACACAAAAAGCATTATTTCTTATATGTATTTGTTTTACTAGTTGCACAAAAAACACACGTTTGGTACATCTCTATCCATCCTTACGTATCGACGAACGTGAATTCCGGTAAAAAGTCTAACAATTTCGTAACGAATAGTAAATGCTCTGATATTGCCCAACGCCCACCGACGCACTTCCACAGAATTTTGTTATTCAAATATTGAAAGTGAAATGATTATGAAACCTCATTTCTCGTCATACCCTAGAATCATCGTAATGTATGTAAACATAACATCAGATGCATAACAAAAAGGTTAATTGGAAGTTAGATGCAAGATGTAATAAACAAAAAAATATCTGTGCTACCACAAAAAACTTTAAACACTGTTTAACTAGTGTTTAAAACAAATTTTGACAGATTTTGTAGGCGTTTGACAGCGCTAAACATCTGTTAAACACTGTCTAAGTTTTTGTGGTAAAGCCCTATATGTCTATTGTCTACGTATAATTTGATTAATAACAGTTACCAATTTAATGCATTGGTTATCTAATTAAAATAACAATGTGTAAGATTATTTATTTTATTGATCTTGAATAACTATGTTAACTAAATAACAAACAGCTTGTATACTATCTTGCTGGCACTTAACTGCAGATATTATATCAGATTGTTAAGTTGCAATAACCTCTTGAGTCATTGCTACTACTAATACTACTATTGAATATTAATTTATTGAAATGAAAGCTGATATAACATTTACATTAATAGACTTACTATGTTTTGAACTCTTCTTGAAGTAAATAGCTGCTTTTGCAATTTAACTATTATTCAATCTCGTGAGTTAATATTAAATTTAACCTACGTTATTTGTCTCTGGCAACTATTTAATGAAAAAGAAGTAGTTTCTGGGTCACCCCTCAAATTAATTTAAGCGTGACGCTATCATATTCCAAGCAGTTGGCTTGGTAGTCAAACATCAGAACTTTTATTTGTATAGTATATTTTAAATTTATTTTCCTCAAAATCTTGTATAATGGAATGTTTATCATGAGGTTCTACTCCTTTGCTTATTATATATATGTATTTCGGTGAATCTCGCAATGTCGGTCGGTCAATGGCTCAGATACATGTCTAATGAATCATTAGAATGATTGGAATTCCTTTCGTTGTAACAAAATATTAGGGTGGACCGCGTTGGATTAACTGCACCATCGCGTGGCGGTAGATCATATGTTACGTGGTCTGATGGCGCAGTCGGAAATATTGGAAGCCTTTGGAGTTGCTCACTCAATTTGAAATGTCACGACAAGTTAGTCTCATACGACGCATACGACTGATCTCAGGCGACATCTGTGTCTTTTTATAACATAATTATAGTTCGTGACCAAATACCATTACATTAAGGCACTTCTAACAGTTCCTGCTCATTGGAGTAAGACATCATGTTGGCTCGTTAAAATTTAATTAAATCAATCCAGCTTCTAATGTGAACTTACAATTTTAAAAAGCGATGCGAATGTATGATGTTGTTAAGTTAAATTCATCCTCAACTACAAAGGTTCCGATGTTTTGATGAATTATTTACTAACAAAATGCGAGCACATTCCTTTCCGCCGTTGTAATTGGCCATTCATTAGGCGAGCTAAGATCGGCCACATTAACATTTGAGGCTGCCCTCACCTTTGTTCCCTCAACAGGTATTGGTCAAGATAGGTGTTTCCCAACTGTGTCACGACGCCGGCGACAGATGGCATGCGCGCCCACATGGCGCCAGCCGACCGCACTCACGACTACCCGTAGACCTTGTGATTCTTAATTGGTAACAACAAAGGCTATTTTCCACTAAATAAACAGCCTGGTGTCTCACGAGTGGCTCTGTCGTCGGCTCTACGGTCGAGGACACAGTTTTACAACTGGTGTCAATTTCGCAGGCGTAGGCGGTTTTACGAGCATTCTTGCCTGACAAATGGTGTATCAAATGTGTAGGACGGCGCATAATTATTCCATCATATCGGAAGTAGTTACGGAGTCGATTTGTACAGATCATTCGCTATTGGTAATAACAGATCAAACACTGTAATACACCGTGTAATGACACTTTCTGTGTAAAGAAATTGTGAATAAGTTGTTCAGCGGCAACTCCCTTTACACTGAAGGTGAAGGTTTAGATGTAAACAAAGAGTATATAATCAATGCTGGCGATCGGACAATGCCAGATAACCGCAAGAATATGTCGTGAAGATACAAGATCATGTTTATGTTCTTCCTTATTAGTGATAGTCACGCTGCCATCCTTGTCTTTATTGTTGTTTTGTCTGGAATAATTTAGTTTGAATGAACTGAATAAAATAGTCATTGTATGATTTTGATGAGAAGATTTTTGCTTTCTTTCAACATAATTTTCTCTACACGTTCCCTGAAATAACAATTAGTTACAAGCAAAGTATGTTAGTATATGCCATTTAAATACCAAGATTCGCATTGCTGATTTTATGGCTTTGAAATTACAGTATTGTCTACTGTATGTGTGTGTGTCGCTGGGTGACCGCCAAATGTGATCGGAAATCAAGTCGTCATCTCGTGCCGGCGCCGCCGCACCTTTGAAATCTATTTGGTAGGTAATTTAATTCGCTATCGATTATAATCAAAGGCTATAAATCCATCGTTTGACAAACTAGCCAAGTATTTCAAGCGCGCTGTTTATCAAAGGTACCTATACCGTTGAAAATTGAACCCATAATTAGATTTGTAAATGTAACGCTCCGGCCCAAAGGCACAATAGCCATATCGTCACGGTCGATTTGGAGCCTTCGATACTGCGAACTATTTCTACTCCGAGAACCACAATGTTATGGTTCGATATCCGTTTATTTGGCAGGAAATCTCTTTACAATTTTATACGTACTATAGTTACATTATGGGCCTATTTCATAATATCTGGATAATGGCTACCTCCCATAGTTAGACATACTATCACATACAACATGATTACGGAGAGTGACAGCATTTTATCCCACACGTAGCCATTATCCATAGAGGCCCTAAAATTTACAGTACAAACAAAACATAGCGTGAACAGTGACTGTCCTTGGTAGTGACTGTCGGTACGCAGCCGCGCCTGACATCTTCAATGGTGACTCCTCATTCACCTCGGCTACTGTGACTGCTATAAATTAATCATTGCGATGGGATTTTTAACCAACTGAACTTGTGCTCAATAGGAATGACCTTAAACGCTTGTAAGCCACAATAACAAACTTGATGAAGAGTGTCAACTTCTAAAAAAGCATTTTGTTTCCAATGTAAACGCTATCATTAATCTCTTAGCTCTAGCGATGGGTATGGCACAAAGGTCGGGGCATCATTTTTCCCTTTTATTTTTGGTTAGCTCAATGCTTGTGCTGTGACCTACTCAAGTCATGTAAGTGGCTTCAACATTAATAGGGTTTCGTTGTATTGACTTTTAAATTGATGATAAGTAATCCGATTGGACGTGATTTAGCTACGTTTCTTACTCTACACAGGGTTTCTGTCTTGTTAGTAATTAGTGGCTGGTAATGGTCACGTTGGCCTGCCTTGGCTTTGTTCTGAATCTGATATTATTATGATATATATATGTAATTTATATATATGTGATTTATATATGTAAAAATTCCATATTTAGATTTAGTCAATTATATACTAGGTGCAACCATAACATTGTTATAGCGATTCATTGCTGCATTGTTAAAGTGCTCAAAAATGTGTTATCAAAACAGTTATCGATATGGTACGTTATGCATATGTCGTCAGCTATGTTATGTATATGTCACAGGCATCTAGATGAATTTCCTTTTTGATTGAGTCACTAGCTCGTTCATTGAATGACGCTATTCTCTAATACTAGTAAGGAAACCCTTATAAAGTATGTTTTTCTCTATTTTCCTTACCTTAAGGAAAAGGAAAATGTGAGGTTAAAATAAGGAAGCACTTAAATATTATATAGTCCTCTACGAAAACAAAACCATCTCATCTAAAAGTATAATATTTAAAAAAACTTTGCACAATTTATATTGTCAGGATTTTATAGACGAATTGAGAAAGTGGTTCAACAGTTTCAATACTAGCTAAACACCTCCTACATCCGTTACACGAAAAAAACCTTATCTTCCCCTTTCTTCAACAATGCAGATAGGAGCATCTACTTTCTTAGTTTACATCAAGATAACACCCATCCCGCATGACGGATGGGCGGGCCGCAAGCGCTATTACATAAACGAGAAAGTATAATGTGAACGAATTGAAATGAGAGTCCCATTCATACAAACCGTAATTGCCGCAAAGTGCATGCGATCTGACAGCGTATTAATAAGTGATACGCGAGCGACTGGAAAAATGCTGTATGTCGACATAGCAGACGTCGAGACAGGTGCTCGGGACGCGGCTCCGCTCAACTGGTAGAAACGGAAATCTTTGCTCGGGCATTTTAATTCCCCCAGCTTAGTATTATAATTATAACCCATATCAAAGTTCGAGGAATTCAGTGTCTATGTTGTATGCATATCTGGACCAACTCGATTTCGCAATAAATTACGTCTTTTATATGTGTTTGCTTTGTTGCATACGATCCAGATAAGGCATTGTGATAAGGTTCATAAAATACATTTATTGTTCAAAATTATCTTATTATTTACGCATTGTTGCAATGTTAACAGTTTTGTAACGTTAAAAATATTCGCTCATATGTTACCTACTCCTTTCCTTGACCTAAACTGGCTTATATTTTGTGAGAAACATGATAATTCGGAAAGCTATCGGCATGCTTTGGGAGAGACCTAAGTCCAACAGTAGACTGCTATAGGCTGATGATGATGATGACTGTTAATTCGGAGCTTTCTGGCTAATCTGGCTAATTTAGTTAGGCATAATACTATATCAGCAACTTCCTTTACATCAATATTGATAGCAAAACTTACATATTTCGCCAACTTTCTGTATAAATGTCTACGTTTACGTTGTAATAACCCTTACGCTTGGAAACTTTCCTTAATATTTCCGATCCTGCAGCAAGCGAACACATAGTTCCACCTTTTTAGTGGCAATTTCCTTTTCATTTTCAAACAATGCAACCGTGCTGAACTATGCAGAAACACTTGATTGCTATGCTTGGCGAAAAAAAACCACACTCAACATGCAGTTACATGTTTAATTTGAATTCAAATATAAATACACATTCAAATAAAGAATGGCTAATAACTAGTTGCCACACGCAGTCACTCGTATTTTTAACGCCCTGCGTATAATTTACTAGCAGTACTTAGTAGTTTAGTTTTACAACAGGTTTAATAAAGAAATTAACAAATAAATGCTGGTAATTTGTGCAAGCGTCCGCTTTTAGCATTACTTTTGTCGGTATATCGACACTCTGGTCTTGTAAATTGTAATTAGTTTATATTACTTGCCAATCGACTTATAAAATACAATGATGTGAAAGCTGAGGAAAAACATCAATGTTGTTGATTGCAATGTGGCTAATTAATGGACTCTACGGCGTTTTAATTTCGCTATTGCCCTAACCTATAAAACTTATTCCAAACTACATAATAATTTTAGTTCGATTCAAACATCTTTTAATATTTCACACAAGAGAGCACGTTGAAAAATTGCGAGTTTCATTCCTGCCTTGTCATTTCACAAGGCTGGCCGCTGAACTTTAAAGTTTGTTATAAAAAATATAAACAAACCATATATTAGTCAATAACGACCAATTTATAATAGCACAACACGTTATTATCAAATAGTGAACGACCTTGCCACAGTTTGGCCCGAGATCAAGTGCCGATGACTTCTCAACACTTTCTACTGAGTTTTTGTTGCGTTCTCGTCTTTGTGTATGCGATAATGATCCTATATAACAAATGCTTATACAAAGCAGTTTTTGCCCCGTCACATCACGGGAAAAGTGTAACAGAAAGCGCATTGTAAACTGACTTGCGATGTTACTGCGTATGAAAATGTTAATGTGTTTGAATTAATAGTGTGCTCCACGTATTATGTCATCAACATTTACTTTGTTTTAGATGTGTAACTTTTTGTTGTTCCCAAAAGAGTTATATAATTTATTATTTTTATTGCTAGCTGGATCTCTGTGTAATTGTAGCATTTATAACTTTTGACCGAATTCTCACGAGAAGCTTTAAATAACAATCTATGATTCATGATGTTTGGGAGCCAAACAACGGTAGAAGTGATATGTTTATCTCCTAGCATCCGTTTCAGGCAGGTGCTAAAGCTGACAGTAATTCAGTTGCTCACCTGTAGGCTCCGTTCCAACTAAAATGAGTATAAGTAGTTTGATGCTTCCCCCTTTCTTTCATAGGAATCAGTGTGACTGTAGCCAACTATAGCCATTATAATCGTCTGATAATTTATTTTAATTATAGGTACATAATACATATTATTCTCTTTAGCTTAGCAAACAATTAGTTAACCACGAACTGAGCTCACATGTTGATTGCGTTTCTTTGACGTAACAAGGTGTATTAAGTTTCATGTTTCGTATCTCAGACGGCCCACGTCGGTTGGCTGAGCACCGGCTATGTTGGTAAAGATTCTCTGATAGTTGAGTGCTGTCTGTAATAGACCTGATGAATATGCATCAGACCGTCATGCCGTGCTTTCATTTGATGATCTTGCAACTATCTTCTGTGCTAAGATCATTCTGCAAACAAGTAAACTCGTCAATCTTAATTCAGCGTCTAATGATACCGACAGAGATATATTGCTGTGAAAATTTTAAATGCTGCTACTATTATCATTGCCGCCGCTATCATTCAAAACGACTCACGTGAAACCTCCATGCAAAAATCTCCTATTGAAATTATGCGAAACACTGGCGCCACTATCAATCTACAATCAATAGTATCTCATCGGTCGAGATATGAATGTGGGCTCGGAGGATGTTGCTGCAACACAACCTGTGACGCCGACGCAATGGATGGTTACTCTATACTGACGAAAAACTAACGAAAGAGAGCTGTCGTGCACATTTAATACAACTAAATACCTAGAGTGGTGGCTCGCACAGCAGCGCTCAGAAACTACGTTTTTCGTCACATAGAGTGACCCCTAGGCCCGAGGCCTACGCACCTCCCACTGGAACACCTTTGATTGGCCCTTTGTTATCTCGGACATTATTCTTTACTCATCTGCGTTGATATTATGTCTTGTATTCTTACAAATCTGAATTCTTAATTGGTTAATTTTTGTTTGTAGTTTGTGCTACATGTTTTTGTTTACATCTAGATTTTTCAAGTATGTTTAACAGTTATACAATCTACAAGTTATGCGTAATCTGCAAGTGCTGATAAATCAGTCTCGTAATCTATTTTTGCAACACCCCGTATATTATGAACTAGTTGTTTGCAGTGCTGACGATAAGGTAATCACAGCAGGCCGACGCTCGAACGGGGACAAAGTAACATCCCATTTTATACGCTTACTTATTGTTACTGGCCATAAAGTCGAGGCCTCTTTTATGAACTGTAACGAAAATGATGATATGAAGATTAAATCTAATAATACACAGTTATTACGGGTCGTTGAAGGATGCACCCGCGGTGCAGGAGGCCTGATGACGTGCCCCCGTCGGTGCGAGCGTGCCTGCTCCATTTCACACAACCATTTGTTCTCTTTAGCTAGTCATCCCACTGACCTAATTGGGGGAGTTTATTGTGCCGCGACAGGTGCATGGAAAACCTTGATTCATTTTGTAGAGAGGCTGTAGTTAAAGAACATCATTTATGATAATATACTTAACTAAAGTTGTAGTTAACATGGCGATTAGCATGGCTCACATTGGAAGTTCATAAATGATCTGTATTGTTAATCGATGTATTCATATAATAATAATAAACTTGACAATATAACTTACCTACTAATTAATGATAGATATAAACATGTTAAAAGCTAATAAAATTGTAAAAGGAACAGTTAATAATTGGTCGATCTCACAGTTGCAATCGAATGACGTTGGAGAAGCAGATGCGGTGCGCGGGATCTCTGCAATGACGCATTCTGAGCTATTACTGCAATGAGATTGTCTTATTATAATGTATATATTTACTACTTATTTTATAGAAAACCAAAATAGAATCATCAACTTGCAATATAGCGTGGTGGTAGCACACTCGCTTATTCTCACGATCGGGATTAGGGCTCAAATCCCGGTGTTGACATGTACTCATATGGAAAGAGAAGAAATTTACTCATATACCATCGTCCTTAGAGTAAATAAAACATCGTGACGAACGAAAATCTAGATCTAGTACGTCTAGATGAGTGAAGCAAAAATCCCCAGTAGACCAACGTGATGGGAAATGGTCCAAATTAAGAAAGGCAGACACAAAGGTTCCAATTTATATGAATAAATAATGTTAATTTTTTTATTGTAATATAATAAAAAAAATCTATCCGATCTTCCGTTAAAGCTTGCACCAGAAAATCTGTCACTGGACGAGTCGCTCTTAAAAACTAGCTGACAGTGCGCCGCGGAAACTAGATTAAAATGTTCCCTAACGACGACAAATGAAAATTCCATACAGAGTTCATTTACTCTTTCGCTTTCAGCTTTTAAATGAAATTCTGGACGCGAAATTTAAATTGCGAGATAGTGAGCACTTTTCATAGCAAACAAAATGTGTCTGCGAGAAAATGAACACCTGATTAAAATACTTACGTATCGTCACCTTCGTTTTAATAAGTTAATCACGTGACAGCTAAAAGATTGTAGAATCAAATATGATTGTCTGTCCACGCGATGTTGCAATAAAATTTCAATCATAATTTGTGAAAGTGTTTTTATCCATCAGAGTAGTCACCGCTTATATCTACTCCATCAATAAAATTGCTATCTGGAGAGTACTGAATGCAATCGGGCGTGGCTATTGTTTATCCCATTAACATCGTTGTTGTTCATACACTTCTAATAGTGGCTATGTGTGACGAAGTGACGAGTGCTATCTGAAGTTAATCACTTTTGATTATACATAACATGTGCCAAATTGTATTTACATTCGACACAACATAAACTTCAACTGACCTGCTTTCTTAAAATATTATTTTATAAAACCATAAATTAAAACGTGTTTGGATTATTTATATTTCATAGATCCAGTTGCTTGTTAATTTCCAACATTTAAATCTCATTAGCATCCGATTACATCTCTTATTTAGAATTGTTCAAGATTTAGAACTTCCGTATCCATTTTTATCGGCTTTTGCTGAGATGTCAACAGTTAGATTTTCTTTCCTTGGTGACTCCAATACTCGGATGGTCGATCAGTGGACCGTCATGTAGTGCATCGCGAATCTGATCGTCCACGGCCGACCTTGCCGCAGATTCCGGCACAGTGGAGTATCACTTGGACAGTAAGCCGAGTTACTGTGCTCGAATTAGCCGGCGATGCGCGGGCGCCTAACAGACGGGGAATTTGTGCCGTATCCGCCGCTTTAATATATAGGTGAAGTGTTATAATTCGCTGCGCTGCAATTTAGGTAATTAACAATGTCGCGTACAATTAACCAATTAAAGATGCCTCGCTAGGAATAGATTAGACATGTGTATGATGTGCTCGATTTTGAACACGCAACGTCACTTGATGGTTTTTAAACTTTCGTCGGAATGGATTTAGCTAGTGCAGTATGCGCGCGACGCGTTCCCGCTAAATGTGGAATGCGTGCGTCGCCGCGGCTCTTCGAAACGGACAACGGGATCTGAAGATTTGCGAACTCACTGCGCGATTTTAACTAGATTAGTCGGCCATACTCAATCTTCTTGCTTGCCGGCCATAATTAAACTATAAATTACAACGTAAACAATAATAAATTGCAATCGCATTTAGCTAATTGAAACTAGGTATCACAGGTCGTTAGTCGTTAAGTTGTCAATATGTGCATTTTTATAGGTCAGCCATATTGCAGTACTAACTATAAAATAAATCTGGCCTTAACATGCCATTGGCAGTAAAGTTAAAATATTTCCAATCCAAAAAGAGCTAGTTTCGATCTCTGCATTCGCCGTAAAACCTCGTAAATATTTATTGAGTTGCACAAAAAGTGCAGCTTACGGCTGGTTCGCTGCACGTCCAACTATATTTTTAGTCGGACAAAAATAGACGCCGACCCGAACTCTGGGCTATATTTATTGAACTACCTTTACTACTATGATGTGATAACAGTGTTTTCCTTTTAGACTGTTATTGTGTTTACAGATTTGCCTGCGTTCTTTTGCTGACATTTTCTGGAATTCCTAAAGCCTCTTTATGAATTCAACTAATCTTTGATCAATATGCAGTTTCCACATCTCTCGGTCCATAAGCGTAATCGGCAATCCTCTTTTGTGGCATACCAACGTGAAAACACAATTAATTTAACACCCAAGCCAGCCCGATATCTTGTGGAGATATTTGAACAATGCCTATGTTTCCTTAAGCCGTCGCGGCTGATTTATTTAAGAAGCACCGGGAAGAGATTTGAGAAATGCTTGCGGCCGCCGGCGCACGGACGCGCGGCTGTAACGCTATCACCAATCTTGAAAACTCCCCGTTATGCCTGAATACTTTCAATCAGTCGTGAGAGTTTAAGCTTTGGGAATGTTGAAAAATAATTTACCTCAGTGTGTTTAAAAGAGAAGAATTGGCCAGGATTTGTTTGCGAGGCGGGACAAAACAATACAAATTCAAGGTCCACTTTTCTCGGCTGCAGTCCATAAAATATAATGCGGCGATCCCAGCGTGCAAAATGGGGGACGACGGTTCTCCGTACATGGCACGATGTCTGCATTCACGGCGTCCCGACATGCCCGTGCCTCTAAAGTAATAAAATTAAAGCTTTGGCCGAACCGCCAAAAGGAGTCTCCCCATACCGCTTTTTATCGACAATCTTCGGGTTTTGTTTCCGACTGTATTTAATTTAAACCTGATTTATATTCGCAGCTTGTCGCCGAAACAAATGTTAAAGAATTAAAATCGGCAACATCATTATGTGAATGAATCATAATGTATCTATTTAGGATCATAGAATTTATGCGGATAGATCACAGGTAATTATAAATTATAAGATTGATTGATTCTATCGATCCAACAGCACGTGTAGACACGACGACAGTGCGATGATAATAAAATAGGGTGTCATTGGCACGTCTAGGTGCAATAAAGCTATATCTAACTGCAGCATTACAGTCATATATTTTATTGTAAGAATATGATAATAAACTATTTCACAGCAATGTTTTTTATCAAGTTTTATGGATGGAATACAGCATCGATAGCCACTAGCCGCCCAGACAACACTTATAAGAAGGCACACTGCAAATAAGCATCCTAAGCGTGAACCGCTACTCGACCGTGCGAAAGGCTAGATAAAAGATCTCGACTACAGCTATCCATATTGGGCTGAGCATTTACATGGACGGTTTCATTTAGTTGGCCAACTCGGACCCTTGCGGTGCCGACAATAAACCCCCTTTGAACCGCCCAATTAGTTTGCGTAACTATAACCTAGCCAACGTTAACAACTCCTGACGACACTAAAAGCCGGCTTTGAACGGCTAAGCCGCTTTTGATATAATATGGCTAAGAACACTTGGGGTAACATTACATATAATATGACCCAAAAAAAACAATTCGAAAATCGGTTAAACCGTTCGGGAGCTACGCTACCACAGAATGATACACACAACACTCCTCTTTTTTTAGGGTTCCGTAGCCAAAATGGCAAAAACGGAACCCTTATAGTTTCGTCATGTCCGTCTGTCCGTCTGTCCGTCTGTCACAGCCGATTTACTCGGAAACTATAAGTACTACAGTGATGAAATTTGATGGGAATATGTGTTGTATGAACCGCTACAAAAATATGACACTAAATAGTAAAAAAAAGAATTGGGGGTGGGGCCCCCCATACATGTAACTGAGGGATGAAATTTTTTTTTTCGATGTACATACCCGTGTGGGGTATCAATGGAAAGGTCTTTTAAAATGATATAAAGTTTTCTAAAAAACATTTTTCTTAAAGTGAACGGTTTTTGAGATATCAGCTCTCAAAGTCGTAAAAAGTATGTCCCTCCCCCTCTATTTTTATAACTACGGGGTATAAAATTCTAAAAAAAATAGAGGTGATGCATGCTAATTAACTCTTTCAACGATTTTTGGTTTGATCAAAGTATCTCTTATAGTTTTTGAGATAGGTGACATAATAAGTTTATTATATTTGCTGCTACGGAACCCTTTGTGCGCGAGCCCGACTCGCACTTGGCCGGTTTTTTATATATAGACGTTGTCTTAATATCGCGAAACCATGCATTCGCGTTATTTTTGTTGTAATGCATGATCTGACTCTATGAGAGTTCGTCGGTATCTGTAATATCAACTGCCCAGAAAGAAGTCGACATCACAAATAGCGGATATGAATTGTGAGGACTTCTGTCTATTCTCGTCTGTGATTGGCTTTGGATGCGGCGCGATCGCTTCCTTATATTTTTCCTCGGGCGACTTCAGCTTGCAAACACCGCTTGGAACACATCCAAGTCGATGAAAGGAGGCTATACAATGGGAAGAAAGCACCCATTTGTATCCTTTTTTGTCCATTCTATTCAGTATTTTTTACATTTCTGTTATTAAAGAATTTCGGAAGCAGGAAGAAATAGTGCTGAAAATGCAATAGGAAACTAAATATGATACTATTATCTATTGTATATTTTAATAATTTGTATAATAATTAAGAAGCGTAAAAAAATATATCGCTAATTTGACCTAGAAAGAAGCGATAAACAATGAGGTCAAGATGCAAGAGAGCTTTATTTGCCTACACCAGTTATCAGGTACATATGTAATTACAGATTGCAGAGTATGCATGTATGTAGATATACTAATACAAAGGTATATATATATCAATATCGAATTTTAATTTATCGGTACAAATAAGAGGGACATTTGTGTTAATAAGTAAAAAAACTTTCCCCAAAAATAGCTTAGCATAAATACAGAAATCACTTACCTTTCAAAAGGTGTCGCTGTCTCGTTAGCCGCTCTATCCGTTCTTCTCCACATTCCTCAGCCTACCCAATATCAACGTAAAATAACCCTTATTAAGTATGCACATAAGAGCTCGTGAGTTGTTCGGTCGGCCGTGTCAAGTGGTGGCCCATGGAGAGCCGGGGCGTCTTAATCCGAAAGTCAGCTAACGTGGGTGTCGGGTACTGTTAGCTCCCACTTCCGACGGTTATGTTGAGAACAACACTCTGTTTGAATTTAGAATTAGATCTCTTCATATGAAATGCATAATGAATGCCTGGGGAGATGCATCTGCGGTTCAAGCCAGCAGGTTGGTACTATGTAAGGTTATTTACAAGGCAGGGATCGACCATTATTATTATTTTCATATTTCATATTTATTCATTTCAAAACAATATACATTGTGTAGAAAAATTCTTATAGCTAAAATCATTAACAGGCATAAACACATTGAAAAATAATACACAGGCATAAACACATTGAGAAATAATTAACAGGCATAAACACATTTCGAAATAATTAATTAACAATAATAAATGTATTACAATAAAATTAGTCAAATACAATAAAATCAATTATATTATAAATGTCCTTTAGATACAATAAGATTAATTCGTAATTTGTAACTTAAGATCTAGATAAGTATTCATCAATGGAATAGTAACATTTCTTCAACAAAAATGACTTAAGTTTGTTTTTAAAATTAGTTTTGTTATCTATTAACTTTAGCTCTACCGGCAGTTTGTTGTACAGCACAATTGACTGATACCTCGATGTGTGCTTTGCTATTTCCAAAATTGGGACAGGATGAACATTTTTTATTTCCTTTCTTCTCGATGCATTTCGGGCAAGTTTATTGTTCACATCTTCAAATTTATGAAGATTTTTTGCTAAGTCGGTAAGCAAGACGAATATATAAAGACATGGAACGGTGAGTATGTCGAGAGCGACAAAATGTTCTCTGCATGATTCCCATTGAGGTATTCTTACTATAGTACGAATAGCTCTCTTCTGGCAAACAAAAGCCTTATGCGAATTATAGTTGTAACTATTACATACTTATATCTTGTTAAAGCCATTTATTTCCAAATCTTAGTTTGTTCTTATGTACATAATATTTGTCTATGTAATCGTTGTTTTAGCTTGAAGGTGCAATGACAAAACTCTTGCTTTATCCGAAACTGTCTTTTTCATAAGCTGTGATGACCCAAGTGGTGAAGACCTAAAAACCTCCACTATACCTACATAACTTTTCAGTCATTCGCAGCGGCTTTCCTATCTAATTACAATATAATTAATTCCATTGTAACTCCTGTCCCTGTAGCACGGGGCGCTATTAAGACGTGACAAAAGTTCTCCGTCGCGCTCGCTCTCGAGTGCGATGCAAAACTCTTGTCACGTCTTAAATGCGCCCCGTACTAGCCCTTCAGAACGTAATAAGTCCTTCTCACGTGACCTATATTTATCTATAGGATATAAGAACCAACAAATTGTCAGAAGTTTAATGAAGTGTATGATTTTTGAGAACGGTCCTACCGTTAATGTGTACGGCCACCCCTTTCAGTCATCTGCAGAAATCAACTTAATATTTCAGTCAATATTTTACTAAACAGAACGAATTTCCGCTGCATCTGACGAAGATGATGATTGTTGGATTCATATATTATTTAAATTATACAACACAATAGTCGAATTATAACTTGGAATAAAGAAAAAGCAGTTTTCCCCCAAAATGTCTCGCTAACAGGATTTCAGACCCCGTCGCCTCGAGGGGAAAAGTAAATTGATGAATCTACTGGCTTACAAACTTGAGGAAAACAATTGTATAAGTGTTGTGTGTGTGTGAAATAGGTTTTATTTCAACAATTTCTTGTATGTTTTACTTACTTAGGGCTTATTTTTCAATGGTCAGATAAATGTTATCTAAGGAATAATATTGTTGCTGTCACTGTCTAATAAAAACATTCAGATGTGACAGCATCTGAATTATTCCTCAGATAACTTTTATCTGAATATTGAAAAATCAACCCTTATTTCAGCATTCTGAAAGACCTCGTACCTATAGTGGAAACTCACATAAAATGCTACGAGGGCTACACCGAAAAGATCGGGAATAGAATACTTAGGAATAAATTAGAGTGAAACCTTTTTGGTGTATCAAATGTAGTGTTTTTTCAAACATAATTCCATTTTCGAATTTTAAAAAAAGTAAAAAATAAAAGAGTATTGACCATTTGAATTTGACAAGTCGGTGTAAAAAATGGAGCTTACGCGGGAACATTTCCGTGCAATAATTTTTCACAACTTTCGTCGAGGTTTATCTCAAGAACAATGTCTCGCCGAGCTTGTTTCTATTTATAAACTTGAAGCACCAAGTAAAACGACTATATATCGTTGGTATTCTGAGTTTCGCCGTGGACGTTCCTCTCTTACCACAGTCCCTTCTACTGGTCGGCCAAAAACAGCGGTAACACAAGATAACATCGATGCTGTACGCCAGTTAATAAAAGAAGATAGACATGTGACATACGAGCAGATTCGGGCTTCTCTCAGCATTGGTATGACAGCCATTCAAACCATTTTACATGAAGAACTGGGTGTCAAGAAGTTAGTTTCGCGCTGGGTGCCCCACCGTTTGACCGAGGAACAAAAGTCGGCTCGTGTTAATTGGTGTCGATCTGCTCTGCAACGGTTCAATGGAGGCAGTTCAAATGCTGTCTACAATATCGTCTCTGGTGATGAATCGTGGATTTATTCATATGAGCCCGAAAGAAAACATCAATCGGCAGTTTGGGTCTTCGAAGGTGAGGTCAAGCCAACAAAAGTTATTCGCTCACGCAGCGTGTCGAAAAAAATGGTCGCTTCGTTTGTATCGAAAACTGGCCATGTGGCTACGATTCCATTACAAGAACAAAGGACGGTTACTGCTGATTGGTACACAACAGTTTGTTTGCCGGAAGTCGTAAGAGAAATTCGTAAAACTAACCCGAATCGTCGTATAATCCTTCACCACGATAATGCAAGCTCTCATACCGCTCGCAAAACAAGACTATTTTAAATATGGAAAACGTGGAGTTGATGGACCATCCTCCGTATAGCCCTGATCTGAGCCCCAATGATTATTTTACATTACCAAGAATTAAAGATATGCTACGTGGTCAACGGTTTAGCGGCCCAGAAGAGGCGGTCGAAGCTTACAAATCAGCTGTTTTGACAGTATCCACTTCAGACTGGAATTACTGTTTCAATGATTGGTTTAATCGAATGAAAAAGTGCATTGAATGTCACGGAGACTACTTTGAAAAACAATAAAAGTAAATAATATTATGATATCTTTGTACTTTTTTCTATTCCCGATCATTTCGGTATCGCCCTCGTAACTTTCTGTCAGTTGATAGTGAAATGAGAACGCAACTAATCCCAAAGAATAACTTGTACTCACCACGATGACAAACATATGTCTAGCTCTGGTGTAAACATATAGGTAGGTAACTACCTAAAGGAAAAAATATCATTATAATACCTAAAGGAAAACACAACATCTGAAAACATAAACAAATGTAAATATCCCAAGCAGTGTACCGAAACAACTAGAGATAGGACCTCCCCTCATTAATTCGAGCTGCGATATCATGCAGCATCAGCGTATCGGAATCGGAACAGTTACTCGGAACGGTCTACAAATCTACAATCCAATCTCACCTGCAGCGGGGTTACTGTAGCTTGACAAGAAACGAACGAACGAAAGCTCTCATGCAATCGGGCCTTTAATGCAACTGGAGATAAGAGGGTGCACGAAAGGATCCTCCGCGAGTGACGTATACCTACCTTATACAGGGCTTAGGGATACCCTTTTTGCAACACCCTGTATACGTCAGCGAATGAGAATAGGTTGAGTGACAAAGTGAGGTCGCGGAGATTACCGCAGAAGCGCCCCGAGACTTAGTTTTACTGATGATAGAGTGACCCCACAGAGCAGCCTACATCGCCACCCCACTGCCGGCCTTCGTGCTTCCCTCCATTGTTTTCTATTTTACCATTCTAAGCATCCAGGTGCCGCGAATAATATGCGTAATTCACACTTTTATTGTGTCGAGTGCCGATAAATATGCGGATTATCCGATTGTCGAAGGCAAAGAATTGTTCTCGGCGAAAATTGTTGTGATTTATAAAAAAATACGATTCACATTTCTATGCTACTATGTTTGTAGCTGTCCCTTGAAAGTTTAGCAGA